>NC_057345.1:121470065-121690065 GCF_016509475.1 Prionailurus bengalensis | reverse complement strand
GGGGCAAATATCATCACTTGTTAAGATACACTGATGTATATTTCTCGTTTTCTTCAATGGTTATATTTTCTTCCTACAGAGGTTCCAAGATTTATTTAATTACTCCCTGAGTGGTGGGTATTTGATTTATTTCTTATTTTTAATATTATAAAAATGCTCAGTGAAGACCTTGGTTTCAAATTTATAGGCAAATTGTGGTAAACATTATTGTATGCAATATTTGGCTATGTCTCATATCATATCCTGGAAATAAGACAATACAGCATGCACAATTAAGATTTTTAAATTAAAATTTAAACTGTAAAAGTTATAGTGACATTACAAATGTGAATATAAAAATACATATGAATACATAGTACATTATCCCTAAAATTATCGGAATTCTTTACGTTAAAAACCTCTCTAAGTAAAAATAGAAACCTTTGCCATTCTTGTGGATGTCTCAAACTTGGTAGCAAGCACTTTACTTGGAAGGTACTATCTGCTGATTTTCAGGCATCGTAACTGAACCATGAAAATGCTCTTGAGAGCATTTTTTCTCCAAAAAGAGAAGTTTAGGATATATGTTTCTGAAATAGTAGAAAGTTGAAAAATATCTCCCTTTTCAAAGAGAGAGGTCTGAGGGAACCATTAAGATAAATTTATTATTTATGAGATGTTCATATATTTGTTTTTAAAATACAAACTTCAGGATTCACATTTACAATTTTTCTATAGGCAAACAGATGTGCTGACTTACTTTATGAAATTACATTTTTGAGGTGCTTTATTTGTAGGAGCAGATAAACCTATGTCTTGCAATCAACTTTCTTATTCCAGATGCATGTTTATAAAGTTTTCAAAAACAAATTAATATAGATAAAGGAACACAATCATACAAGCAGATGGACAGAAACTGCCCAATGAGGAAAAGTCAACGAAAGCATTTCTATTGCTTTGGCTGAAGTCAGAAAGTCCAGATATTTCCTTCCCATTAACAGAAAGCTGTCCAGATGCAAAGTCATAAAAGCCAACGTAAAGTGTTAATGAGATTGAGGAGGTACTGGTAAGATGTCTCCATTCTGAATATTTCACGATTTGTCACCATTTTGAAGGTGTCAGGATTTACCTTTCTTGCAGCTCGGTGTTCAGAGACATAATCACAGCGTGCGGACACAGCTCTAGTATTGATGTCATCTTCAGCAAAAATGTCCTAGAAAGTTTTCATGCTTTCAGGATCCGTAAGGAGAACCAGAGTTGGAACCAGTTCTAGGTATATTGCTTTTTAATTTGCTTTCATTTTTTACTCTCTGTTAACTGTGACTTCATACATACCTAAATGCCTGCTGTCAAAATCATCTCAAAGTCATCTTCATATAGTTTCCACGGCATTTGTCACTGCTTTGTATAATTGAAGGTCTCTTTATAGGCTAATGCATCACATTGGATTGAGGATATTTTGTATCTAATTAAGTCTTTTAAGAAAAAAAAAAGTTCTGCTTTGCATAAACTTTGAGGACATAGATCATTAAAAATTAAGAAAATACCAGGGGTACCTGGGTGGCTCGTTGGTTGAGCGACCGACTCTAGATTTTGGCTCAGGTCACGATCTCACTGTTGGTGGGATCAAGTCCCAAGTCAGGCTCTGCGCTGACAGCGTGGATCCTGCTTGGGATTCTCTCTTTCCCTTTCTCTCTGACCCTTCCCTGCTCAGTGCTCTCTCTCTCTTTTTCTTCTCTCCCAAAATAAATAAACATGAAAAAAAAAGAAAACATCATATTTTCACTGCCAACAGACTCACTTTTCTTGGCTTTTGTTATATCCTCTCAGATAACTTTTTATGCTTATATGTGCATACATATTTATTTTTACCAAAATGAAATTACACTATACATGCTGTTTTATGTGGTTTTTCAGTTAATGAGCTCAATTTTTTCATATATAGCACTCAGGTCTATGGAGCAAATTTCTCAAAATGTTCCCAAAATGTCCTTTAAAATCTAGTTTCTCTCCTCTAGGGTTGCCTCTCTATTATTACATGGAATGGACGTTTCTTTGAGCTCTGACACTATCAACATTGTGTTTCATAAACTTTTTCTCCTCTTTTTTCTCCACCTTTTCCAGCACCTATGGTCTATCCCTTTGCTTCTTAGCTACGCCCACAGTGTTGCCCACCCAGGGTAGGCCCCTTCCTGGTCCAGGTGTGTGTTTGCTGTGTTCTTAAGTCCAGCTTTCTCCAGGCCCCCTCATCACATCTGGATTGTCCCCACTGTATCTGTCACCCCATAACTAGCCCACTGTATTGTTATGGTTTCCTGCTCCAGTGCTACTGGTTTTGGGGGGGAGGGCGGATTTCCTCCAGTTCATACATTATTGGGTTTCTGTGACTTTTTCAATTTCTCTCCCCTCTGGTATCAACGAAGGTATAAGTTGTGGGGCTCTCGTCTATTCCTCTGGTTGTGTCAGAGTTTTGGAAGGAGAAATAGGATCTGTGCTCTGGCTGCTGTCAAGGTCCTACTAGAACCCAGAACTTTAGGTTCCTGTTGCTATTAACACCTAAACCCAAATCTACTTGTTGGGTTACTAAATTTGTTGGATTATAACAGGCCCTGAGGTTGTACTTGAGAGTGATAATTTAATATTCAAAGGAGGGAGGAAGGGCCTGGGCTTGTTTTGCAACTATGTGCCACAGACCTCCAGTCCCTGGGGAGTTAGTAAGAGCAATCTAATTTTCGTGGGTTTAGGCAGCTTTATCTTTCAGCTGAAATATTACTACATTCCAGTACGTTTTATGGGGTATTGACTCTCGAGCCCTATTTTTTTTTTTAGTTGAGGATGGTAATAAGCAGAATAGGGCAGGTAATTTGCATTAACGAACATTTCATTCAGGTACTCTGGTTAAGTCTCTGCCAACAAGAGGAAAGATAGGTAGACATCAAGCCCATGACTCTTGTAAGCAAGTAGGCTTGATCCATTTTGTTTTTAATGCTCTTCACATTTTTTCCTATAGAATTTCAGTAATTGTGCTTTGAAGAGATTTCTTTCAGAAACAATCTGGAAATGTTCAAATCATGTAACATCTTTGTTAGTATCATTATTGAGTCTCACATTGTCTTCCAGACCAAGACATATCACTTACGAAGCCAGACGTACTCTTTAAAGTTTAATGGTTTTTATTTGTATTTTTGCAAAAAATATAAAATATTTCTAAATGAAATTGGAAAAAGTTTTATATTCCATATGTATTATTTAGGCTGGTTATTTCTTTATACTTAAATAAAATGAAAAATTATCTTGATCATTACCATTGTCATTCCTATGTCAGTTATTTTTATTAAAAAAATTAACTTAAGCATTTCGATATAATCTTCCCGCCTAACGATTGTGACTTACACATTTACCATTTTCAAATAGATTCTGTAGTTGAGAAAGTACAATTTCACTATAAAATATGTTTCTGTAATTCTTAAGTTTTGCAACAAATTGTATTTTGTCTATCGCAAATAATTAAAATACATCTACTTTGTGCCACATTAGTTTTAATTGTTTTACTATAGAAAAGCAAACCATATATAGCATATTTGACATTGGAAGCTGCAAGGCTAAAGCCACTGCTGTTCATCTGAGAGGGCAAAACTGATCTGGCCACTAGAGGACGCTGTGCAACTAGGGAACAAAATAATAGTTCTTCACGAAGGGAAGAGGGAGGACATGTAAAGACACAGAGAAAGAAGTTTCTCAGAGATGCCTCCACAACAAAACGGCCAATTTACATCCCCCCCCCCCTTGTGTGAAAATTCCCCCGGTGAACTTTACGTGCTACAAACATTGACTATTTTTTATTACACATATATTTACCATTTATCAAATATATTTATTTTCAACACCAAGGTAATACGACCATTGTATAAAATTCAGAAAACATAAATAATGAAAAAAAGCAAATAAAAACTGTAAATAACCAAAAAAAGTAAATAATCTCACAAATCAGTAATAGGCACTGTTAACACTTTATATGAAGCATTTAGTGTAAAAACTGTAAATAACAATAAAAAAGTAAATAGCAATCTCACAAATCAGCAATAGGCACCATTAACACTTTATATGAGGCATTTAGTGTGTGTATAAATATCTACAGATAGAGGGATTTAAGGTTTTTTCCCCCACAGCATTGTGCAGTTTGTTAACTTTATTTGCTGAAATATTTGTAAGCCTTATTTTAGTATGTGAATAATACGAAAACAGCATGATTAAATTAACCATTCCACTATTATTGAATAACTACATTGTTTCTAGTACTTTTAAAACATATTAGTAAAAACTTTAAAAAATATATATCTGGGAGTTCTTTAAAGTTCATTCTGATAAATGGCATTGAAATATTGATGGGTTGGGGATGTATGAACTTCTGAGATTGCAACAGAGACTGCTTATTTTCAACCTAAGTTCTTTCTTATAAAGCATTCTTACTAGCATGTGACTAGCTACATGATTTTGCCTGCAAAATGTCCTGTGACATAGCTCTGGCAGGAAGATCTAATTTGTACTTGGACTTCTGGAAAAGTTCTTTTAAAAGAAGGCTGGCCTTGTTGGTGTAGTTCCCTTTGACATTGGAATGTGACACTAGAATGTTGTCACAGGGCTGCAGTTTTAGCAAGTGTATTGGCTGGATGTGTATGAGGGCAAAAAGAGAGACAGATTCAGAGAGAGACAGAGACAGGGGGAGAGAAAGAGAGAGAGAATGAGGATGTGTTTTTATGAGACTGCCATACAATCCCCGAAGTTTTCTGTCTCTAGTTTTCTCGTTATATGAGACAATAAGGCATCTAAATTGCTTAAGTCACTACTACTTCAGCTTTTGTTATGGACAACCTAATTCTTAATTGATAAAATAGGAAAATGACCCTGAGAAAGGTCAATTCACACCAGAGACATATTAAATAGCTTATTTCACTGTGCTCTTAGCACCACTGGATATTTTGTGTTTCAACTACTTTTTTCTTGTTTAAGAGGTAATGATACCTTTTTATTTACAATTGCATTTGTTTGATTACTACAGAGATTACATTCTTAAAAACATGATTATGAGCTATTTGTATTTCTTTTAAACATTACATTGCCTTTGCCTTTTTTTCTACTGGGATATTTGATTTACCTTAAAGTTCCTTATAAATGAAGACTGTTAACCTTAAATATATCTTCTGTATATATTGTATGATTTTTCTAGTTTATCCTTTATTACTTACTAATTATTACAATTTTTATTTTTGTGCAAATTTATTATTTTTTCCATCATGGTTTCTGTAAATTTTTCTTTTTTTTTTTCAATGTTTTTATTTATTTTTTTTGGGACAGAGAGAGACAGAGCATGAATGGGGGAGGGGCAGAGAGAGAGGGAGACACAGCATCGGAAACAGGCTCCAGGCTCTGAGCCATCAGCCCAGAGCCTGACGCGGGGCTCGAACTCACGGACCGCAAGATCGTGACCTGGCTGAAGTCGCCGCTTAACCGACTGCGCCACCCAGGCGCCCCTCTGTAAATTTTTCAATGCATAGAACACCCTTAAAGTTTTTCTGTTCCCAAAATCAAATATTCACCCTTCTTTCTGGTTATTTTTTAATGCCAGCGTATTTTATCTAAGCCTTTCATTTAGCTAAAATCCAGTTTCATATAAGGAAAGTATCCAATTCAATTTTTCCCCATGGTGAACTATTTATCTCCATATCATCTATCAAACAATAATTTATTTACTTACCTTGTAAATAATGTATTTCTCATCTTGAATTATCTTCTTGCTCTTTTCTGTTTCTTGATCAGTAAAATAACAATCTTGTGGATGTCTATTGGGTACCAGAATTGCTGTAGAGTAATGAAACATACATCCTGTCCAAAAGGAATTAGTGTATTTTGGAAATAAGCCAATCGTTTATTTCAGTAAGATGTGATCAGAACTGGTGAAAGGGATCACCTCTGGGTGCTCTCTCCTTCGTGCTGGTCCTATATGGGATCCCATGTTAAAACAATTTTTCACACATTTCATTGTCTAGATCATTCCAGAAAATGTGTATGTATTAGCCAACCAGGCATTGGGGCACACTGTGCTTGTTTTGTGTGATACTACTGGTAGAATTATGAAGGCAGTGGCCTCAACTATGATCTGCCTTCATGGGGATTTCATTCCCTTGATTTTGAGTGTCACTCAGCTCTGCTTGTGGTTCCACAATGCATGGTGTCCTACTGCCCTCTGGAGCCCTCTGTAGAATTCACTCATATGCCACTATAGCTCAGTCACCCTGCAGAAACAGCTATGATACAGAAACACCTGTATTAAGTCACCAGCAGGAGCTGCCTTGAAAGGAATGATGTTCCCCAGAGAAGGAATGTAACCATACCATCAAAAGGTTTTCTACAGGCTCAGATTTTCAAACAAGATGCAGAATCTGTCAAACTGTCAGAAACCCAGCATGGAATGAGTCTGTATGAAGCCAAATCACAGTGCCATTGTCAGGGGTGAACTTCACTGCCCTTATTCCTTTACCTGAAATAAACAAAAATAAAAGTTTTCAAGACCGCTGCCTTATTTCCTGACTCCAATGGCAACAGTTTTCCTTTTTATGGTCAAATGAAGTTAAAATCCTATTTTTAAAGGAATTGCCTTGTCTTTTTGGTTTTATCTCGACCTCTGGAACCAAGTGACTATTACTTTGTGAGCTAAAACTTGAAGACTGAGTAATGTCATGGTAGTTACCCTTTGTAAAAAGTCTCAAGCAATGATTTCAGGATCAGGGTAAGCTGGGGAAGATTTCCATTTGAGTCTCAGAGAAAAAAGTTAAAAATAAAACAAAATATTGCCAGTTAGTTGTGTTTCCAAGGATGTCCTTTGATGAAAACAATGATTTCAGTTGTCTCCTATATCCCCAATTACTTTGCTGCAGGTTTCAGAGGAATAAATATTTCTCATAGCACACCATAATGAAGTTTATCTGGTGTTTAGCTCTGAAGACCTAGAACGTTACTATTCTGATGTGTCACGTTGGACCACAGAGGTTAAGAGCATTCTCTTCTGTTTTTCCTCATGTGATGCTGAGTGTGTGCATGGTACACATCACTGTGTTCCCCTGGGCATAAGCCACAGGCCGACCATAGTACTAGGTGCCTCAAAATGCCCAAAGCCAGAGGGAGAACAGAAATTTAAAAAATCAAGGAGAATGCAAGTGTTTTCCAGAAATTCTGATATATCTATATTCCTCCCACTAAAAAGTAATCTCCTAACACTGTGGCTGATGTGTCTGCTAGAAGTACCGCAAAATGGTGTCCATAAAGGTGCATGTATACATTTTGGCATATAAGAGAGGCCATGATTAGGGGAGCCTTAGGCTTCCACTCCATGTTAGTGAAGAGAAAGAGATTCTTCAAGGACATAATTAACTAGGTCTATGGGTCTCATACCCCAAGTTTGTATTGTATAAAAGTTAAAAGGAAATGGAGTTTCAATGAAAAGAAAGTTTTAGCTTTTTGAGATGTGTGTGTGTGTGGGTGTGTGGGTGTGTGTGTGTGGCCAACTTTCTTTTGATGGGTATATTGAATGGTTATTATTGAGATGTAATAATAGACACTTTTCTAATTTCTGAGATAGACAAGATTTGACATTTTCTAAGTGAGTATGTGACTATATATCACCACCTTTTGGAAGCTAATAAATATTGCACAATTAATCTGTATCACAGATGTTACATCTGTCCCTAGATACTAGCATTATGAAGAGATTATAATGGTGCTTCTGTGATGGGAAAGTCACTTCTGTTTTTCCTTTTCATTTAAAAAAGTTTTATAATTAAAATCATCTGAAATATTAGCTATTAAGAGACTTTTTGTGTAGATGAGAGATTTTAGGACTTCACATATATATGACAGCATATGTTTGTAGAGTAAGTAACATCTAATTCAACTCTCTAATTGGTAAAAAGTTTAAATAATTGTGCCAAAACTCAGATAAACAGCGTGGTTGTTTGTTTCCAAATCCTGGGCTCTTGCCATTAGACAAGGGGTTATCTCTGAGATCACTTCCCCACTATCCCTGCTTCTTTCATTCATTCATTCATTCATTAAACAAATGTACAGGAAGCTAGAGAGACCCTCCATATCCTCCCACCCCATGTCTCGCTCATGCATCCCTCTCTCTGTCATCCGAGCGTGCTTTGTCCTAAGCACTGTGGAAGACATGGATGCCTTAAGAGAGTTCCAGGGTTGATGCGGATAATGACTACACCAAGAGGTGATGCGAAGATGAGGTGGCAGCAAGAATAAAGCCTGAGTCCATTTCACAGGTGGTGCTGAATTCACATTTCCTTTCTCCTGCCTCACTTTGAACCTGGTTTTGGTCCTTGACTCTGTATTATTTCACTAATTCCTTCCCTTCCGTTTGTCTAACACCAGAGGTTGCAACAATTACCTCTTATGTATAGGTTTTGGTCCTTGTTTCTGGCTTTGGTCACCAGGAATATAAGAAGGCATACTTCCATAGTATTCTGCACCTGCAACATGCAAGCCTTGCTGTTACTCAAGTGTTTGCCAGAAATTCTGATACATCTATATTCCTCCTACTAAAAAGTAATCGCCTAACACGGTCGCTGATTTAGTGTTTGCCCTCGGTCCTGGTGTGTCCAAGATAGGTCTTCATTCTTGCTTCTAATTCCATAAATCCTGACCCCCCAGGAAAGTCTCTGTTTGAAATTTGTCATCAGCCCTTTCATTCTTTCAATGTTGGTAACTCAATCCCCACGAACACTTTGGTGAGATTTTTTTACATCATGAGTTTTTGTGTTGGTTTGTTTTGTTTGTTTTTCTTGTGTACTTGGATGTTTCCAACTACATTCTGTCTCCAATTTTGCTCTTACTCTTTAGGAATGTTAGGGAATGTCCTATCATCTCCATCTCCTCCTTCATTCTATCCCATATTTCTGCCCTAAATTGCTGCCAAAAGCTGAGTACTTCAGTGTAACATGTCCCTCCTCCACTTCGGGACAAAGTCATTTCTTGCATGTTCTTCTGCAGTGCCACAGTTGTCCTTTGCTCTTGCTTGGATTTATTCCCACCAATCTCTACTTTGTCCTTGGGGTTTTTGGTAATTCTTTCTCTAGAATTCATATCCCAGCAATTACTTACTTTTTCCATGACCACCACTACCCACTACCTTCCTAATCACCAGCTAACATTCACTGTGTACCTGCCAACAAGTAGGCATGGTATTAAGCACCTAATATTCATTATCTCACTCAATCCTTCTAAAATCATTGTAAAGTAGCTATTAATATTGTCCAATTCCCCACATAAGGCTTCATCCATATAAGGCTCCAAGTTATTTCTGGAATTAATAGTAAGTGAATCTTTGTTTTACAATGGAAGAACCTGGGGTTTAAGAATATTTTCTATCTTGACCCAACAGGCAACTAACCATAATAATAGTGAACCTTTATGAGGTGCTTCCTATGTTCCAAGTGATATTCCAAGTGCTTTTTCAGTATTAGTCGTTTGTGTGAATTTTTTCCTTGTCTGGTCATCCCATGAAAGAAAAAAACAAAATGTTTCTGTGTTCTTCAAAGAATGGATTTAAGACAGCAGGGAAGGAAAAACTTTTCCTTTGCCTTCCACGGTTCAATAGCTGAGTCTATGACATGAACTAAAAACAGACAAACAGGAGAAAAGTTATAAATGCATTATTTTTCAATATTACATGCATGGGGACACCATAGGAAAAAAGCGATTACACAAAAAAAAAGCAGTGAGATTTGAAAGCTTATATGTAGACTTCAAAAAGGAAGGGCAGTGGGAATGTAAGCAATTTTGGGGAGAATAAATGAGTTTTAGGAAAGATGAATGTGCCCTTAGAAAACCAAATGGGACATGTGACAGTTTGTGACAAAGGTTTTCTGGGTGTGGTGTTGATTTCTGGTCTCCTGTTCTGCGGTAAGAACTCCTGAACTGTGGTAAGAGTCAAACTTATCTAGTTGATGAGACTCCCTGGGAGGGGAATTGATGACAATTGACTTTATTTTGGAGGAAATGTTTTTAGGTGAATAAGAGGGTTCAGAGAAAGCCTCTTCCTGAATCTTTTGCAGTGTTGTGCCCTAACCTTCTTTAAGACAAATGGACTAAAATTTTGGAGAGACAGCATGTTCAGTGAAAGTAAACTTACAATGAACCACTTTTTATCCTCACAATATATTCTACCAAGTTATATTTAAGCAAAGGCTGTGTAACCACTCCCCAAGGGTTCTATGGGATGAATTGCTGCATATATTAGAGTAAAAAAATGATATCTGTGCTATCTTTTTCCTTAAAGTCCATGGCAAAATACTTTGGGCAAGATAAACCAAAAGAAAAGAAGAGAGGGAGGCATCTGGATGGCTCAGTGGGTTAAGCATCTGACTCTTGATTTTGATCAGGTCATGATCTCACAGTTTGTGAGATCAAGACCCATGTTGGGTTCTGCATTGGACAGCGTGGATCCTGCTTGGGTTCTTCCTCTTCCTCTCTCTCTCAGTCCCTCTCACATGTGTTCTCTCTCTCTCTCTCTCTCTCTCTCAATAAAAGAAAAATAGGGGCCCCTGGGTGGCTCAGTCAGTTAACTGTCCGACTTTGACTCAGGTCATGATCTCATGGTTTGTGGATTTGAGCCCCACATCAGGCTCTGTGCTGATGGCTCAGAGCCTGGAGCCTGCTTCAGAATCTGTGTCTGCCTCCCTCTCTGCCCCTTCTTGCTCATGCTCTGTCTCTCTCTGTCTCTCAAAAAATAAATGTTAGCACAATTTTTTAAAAATAATAAAACCTAAAACAAGAAAAGAAGAGCAATAACTGGGCACTTGGCTTGTCCTTATTTGCATAAAAACAAAAAACCCTGATGGGAGAAATTTTGAGTAAGTAGAAATTCAAGGGTAGTATGGAGGCACAATGATTATTTTCACTGACTACACTTTACTCTGACCAAAAATTCCACCATCCTAATTGCAGATATATTCCTAGAAATTATTTTTTCCACTCAATTTCCTCAAGCATCTTGCATTAGTGCAACTAGAGACCCTGCCTTTCTATGTTGGTGATTTCCTAAGCCACACAATTTGATTATTTTCATGGTACCTGCATCCTTGAACAAATGTCTTGTATTTATTAAAAACTTACTGTATGATGTTTGGAACTTGCAGTAATTTCTTGGATCAGAAAATATGACTTTCATGAAATAGAGTGGATTTACTGCACCTGAATCATAATGGGGAGCCAACTGAATGTTATTTCAAAGATTTTTGCATACATTAAAATAACATGCACAAACGTTCACATTTTCTTTTGGTTGAGCATCACAAAGAAAGATTAGATGTAAATATTTAACTTAATCTTTTCCTCCTAAGTGAGTTCCCAGAGGTAAGTCTACTTATCCAGATCATAACTGCAAAAGATATTCCATCCTGTGTATAGCATATTTGTTCCCTTGGGTATTCCTAAGTCTTTGTCTGAAGGCCAGTAGGAAAAAGCAAAGTCAAAGAACAAAAAGAAGCATATTAAATATTGTAAATAGTCGATATAAAATAAGATAATTATGTCTGTAAATTATATTTTGTTTTGAAATTCTAGAATGGAAAAAGAAGGCTGATTTTACATGAATTTTCGTAATGAAGTCTAACACATTACAGATTAGGTCATGTTCTCTCCAGAAAGAAGCTAGGAAGTGTGGTGGACAAAATCTGGCTTTTGACGTGGGAGAACTTAGTATATCAAATTCTCATCTGCTGCCCGGTAGCCTGAACATCTTCCATTATCTCAGACCACTTAACTCCTCTGAGCAACCAGGGAATGGTAAGAATGGCCACTTCACAGGGTTATTATAAAAAATAAGTAGAATGATTTGTTAAAAGTTTCTTACATTAAATCAAGAAACATTTTCTGAAACTATTATGCACCAGTTACCAAGGATATACAGGTGAATAAAGTAAGGCAGTAATTTGTGAAATTTAAAGCAATATACACATTATGTAGCTTTATTCAGCGTCTTAATTAATACATCACTGACTACTACACAGTTTAATCCTGACATTAACTCTAGAGTTTCAAAATAATATGTAGGATACTGAACAGATCAAATGTGATGAGTTTTCAAAGGAAAATAAATGAGTTATGTAATTTCTAACAATACCCAACACCCCCTACAGACCCTCTACACATACTTTTTGTTCTATATTAACTTTCAATATACAAAAATTCCTGCTTGATCTTGCTTTCCTTATACTAAAATACAACTGTTTCGCTGCCTCAAATTGCAGGGAGTTGGGATGATGCTTCATTGTTGGCTTATTTTGGAATTACACGGCACAATGACAGAAAAACAACAAATTATCATTGTATTGGATGTTAGAGAACAATTAGATGTTTGCATATCAGAAGAGGAAACATCCCCAGTGCCTGTGACAAATGCATGAAATCAAGCAATTCAGGAGTCTCTACTAACAAAATCATCATGACACATTTGTTGTGAGATTGTCTTTGTGTTTCTGGCTAATGCTGTTCTATTGACGTTTCTAAATAGCTAAGAAATGACTTCTCAAAATATGTGATGTGATGAGTTCCAGGTAAGAACTACTAGGTATCTTTCTTCTATTTCATCTTCCTTCCATTTTCATTTTCATTAATCATTTTCATATGGTAATTGGACATGTCAAGCTCACCCTGAGTGTTTCTTTTCAGATTTTAGGGAGGTCTGCAGACTGTGTCCTTAGTATTGTGTTGCCTAGCTTTTTTTTTTTAAGAGCTGGTCCCTTGCAGCAAGGGCAATTCTTTTTTTTTTCTTTTTAATGTTTATTTATAGTTTTGAGAAAGAACATGTGTGTGGAAGGGTCAGAGAGAGAGGGCGACAGAGGATCCAAAGTGGGCTCTGCAATGACAGCAGCGAGCCCAACGTGGGGTTTGAACTCACAAGTTGCATATCATGACCTCAGCTGAAGTTGGACACTCAACCTACTGAGCCACCCAGTTGCCCCCGTCTAGCGAGTATCTTAAAGTGAAGTGCTGAGGATATACCTTAAGTGTCATAGCGTTCCCTGTGCAGGTTCCAGAATTTGATGAGTGCAATGGAATGTTCTTATTTACTAGAGAAAATCATTTCACTTGGTGGTTTAAATGCACAGATGTTTTTATTCAGACACAGATAGGTTTGAAGCCAGGCTCTGCCATTTATTTACTATGTAAATGTTACCATTTTATTTAACGTTCTAAGTTTTAATTTCCTGATATAAAAAAATAATGACAGTCTATAAGTTAACTGATTGTAATGAGAATTTAAAAACCTAATTCATGTAATGAAATTATTACCATGTCTGATGTGTAAGAATCTCTCAATGAATACAAAGTGTTATTGTTCACAACAGTAGAAATTAGAAGCATCCTGGGAGTCTTTGTGACCTAAGGATAACAAAGTTATCAGATTGAAGAACACACAGAAACCCGGAAAAACAAAACCAAAAAAAAAAAAAAGAAAGAAACCACCATAAAAGGGAGAAGAAAGGTGATGAAATGAACATTTCCTTAGTGCTCCTGATGTGACAGAAGTTCTATGCACCTTGTCTCATCTCTTTGAATTTAATCCTAACATGCCTTTTAAAGAAGGAATTATTACATAACTTATTTTAAAGAGAAAGAGTCTGGGAAACAGATAAATTAAGTAATATACCCAAGATTACATATTTATCACGTTGCAGAGCTAGCATTTGATCGTGTGTCTGTCTGACTTGAAATCTTTTTTCCCCACAGGCCAAAATGAAATAGCAGGCATGCTCGCATTAGGAAGGCTGCAAGTACTATATATTCAAGGCAAATAGCACAGCATATTGGATGGTGGCAGCGAGCAGATTGCAATTGAGAGCACTGATACATCTCTGATTCTCTAACAAAGACTATTTCTCACATGAAATCTGTGGGAACTTCACACCAACGTAGGATGCAAAGGATTCGATCTCAGTTTATAGTTTCGTGTGCACAAATGACCCTGTATATCTGGGTAGGTGATCAGGGCGTGGTGTTGACAGAATATGCCCAAGAAGCAGAATGTCAGCAACGCTGTCTCTATATCCATGAAAGTAATACGAAATAGCCACTATAATAATCAAGTGATAATATTTATTATAGGACTGTGCTTTGTGTCAGGCAAAGCACAGTCTTCGTATTAATACTTTTTTAATAACAAATCTGCCAGACTGCCCTTAATGTTCCTATTCTATAGAACTAAAACATAAGTCTTTAAAAGATACTATAATTTGCTTAAAGTCGTGTGATTAAATAATGACAGAGAAATCCGATTGTATTAGAAATCAAGAAGGGTGCCTGGCTAGCAGGCAGGGCACAGGGATCCCATTCATATCTGGGAATTAGTAAAACCTCAAGTAGATTATTTTATCTTTCAATATATAGTAGCATGGCATGAAGAAAGAGCACTTGACAACTGACAAAGGATTCTCTGTCTTTAGTTTTGCTTCATGTTAGAAAGTGTAGCCTTGGACATATTCAATTAAACTATTTGACCCTCAGTATTCTCTGTTGTAAAATATGGTAATAATATTTCCCCTGTCTATTTTACTGGGCAGTAATGAGACTATAATGAAATCCTGAATTGGCACTACATAAATTCAAAGATAATATGCAAATGTGACATTATTTTTGCCTATCTCCCTGGAGCTACATTTGAATAAAATGGGTTAATACATATGAAAATGCTATCCAATTACAATAAAAAATCAAGAATCATTAAGGATCAGTGTAACCATTCCTGGGAGGTATATAGGTGTTTGAATATTTATATGGGATGATGATTGTTGTGTTTTGCATTCTCCTAATATGACTCAATATTTTTTAACAATTATATTTAATATGAACCCTATATTTCTTAATGTAAATAAAGCAACACTTAATGGGGACAGCTGACTTGCCAGAGGCCACATAATTAGTTATCAATAATAATGCGACTAGAATTCAGATTCTGTACTTGACACCTTAATACATTTTCCCTAAATCACTGAGTCTTCATATATAAAAGGGGAGACTTTTCTACTTAATGGAAGTATGGTACAAAAATTAATTTAGTGTCTTCTTGAGAGCGTTTGTATTTTAGTAACCATCTTTTAGCCAGAACTTTTTAAAAGACCCTTTAAGCCAGTTTTCCCATTTCTCTGATGACTTACATAGAAAGGAATTTTTTTTTCTTTAATAGACCTTATTTCTGCTTTTGGTTATTTCCCCATGAGCCCCGAGGTGGATCTTTTTCAACCTCCTTCCTTTCTTTGATCTCCCGAACATTCTTCAGATTCCTGGTCTTCTGGCTAGTAAGCCAGGGCTTTATTCTTGCCATTCTGCTATGTGGGTTCCTGAGACTGGATTCCGCTGTGTCTGGTGACAGGAGGATGGAGAGAGGAAAAATACAACAAGGATCACCCCCAAACTTTTGAGCTCACAGTTCTTCTGGTCTGAGGGAAGCATTCTTGTGTCAGTATTTCCGGTGCTTGCACAGTCTCCCTTCACTGCCACACCAGAATAGCAGCGACAGGAGTGGCAACTGCTTGGGAGAGGGTCCAGGAAAGAGAAAGGAAGGGGGTGGGGATTCCTCCCATTCTCTCTGCCCCACAGGGATTCCCCCTCCCATTGGTTGGACTTAAAATTAGGGCTTGTCTCCAAAATCTTCCCATCCATATGTGGTCACATTGCCAGGAGTTATTCTGCTTTTAAAGCCAGACTGGGAAAAAGAGGAGGGAAAAAACAGCAAACAAACAAGAAATTCACCATCACATAATTCATAATGATGAGTTCTATCATATGGATATATTTTGCACAGGTAGGTAGGTAGCTTTCCTAGTGCAGGAGCATTGCTGAATCAAATAAACTCTGGCACAATTATCAGAAAGGCTTAGAATAAGACTTCAAACTTACAATAATTCACTAACCTAGTAGTTTTCCTGTGGAGATCTAAGGGGTCAGCATACTTCCATAACTGACTGTCTTTTGCTCAGGCTTAACACTTTTTAAAAAATTTAAAACACGTCTTAATTTTTCCAGCTTTATTGAGATCTAATTGACACATTACTCTGCAAGTTTAAGGTAAACAATGTGTTGATTTGATACACTTACATATTGCAAAATAATCACTGCCATAGTTTTAGCTAACACCAACCTCACATAACTATTATTTCTTTTTCTGTGGGAGGACCATTTAAGATTTATGCTCTTAGTAACTTTCAACTACATAGTACAATATCATTAATTACAATCATCATCATGTGCATTACATCCCCAGAGCTTACTGATCTTATAAGTGGAAGTCTATACCCTTTGGCCAATATCTTCCCATTCA
This sequence comes from Prionailurus bengalensis, assembly GCF_016509475.1. Lineage (NCBI taxonomy): Eukaryota > Metazoa > Chordata > Mammalia > Carnivora > Felidae > Prionailurus > Prionailurus bengalensis. The sequence goes on along the minus strand of NC_057345.1, from coordinate 121,673,702 downwards.
CCCTCCCTTTGGCACCTGATAATCACTTTACCCTTTGTTTCTACAAGTTGGCTTATTTAGATTTCACATATGGACACAGTATTTCTCTTTCTCTGACCTCTTTCATTAAGCATAATACACTCTAGGTCCATCCATGTTGTCACAAATGGCAAGATCTCATTCCTTTTTATGGCTGAGTAATATTTCTCTCTCTCTCTCTCTCACTATGTATATATTAATATATATTTATATTATATATATTATATATATTTATTTCTATATTTATAAATATAAATATATATAAATAAATATATAATATATTATTTATTTATTAATAAATATATTATATATATTAATAATATATATAATCACCTCTTATTTATTTATTCATCCACAGACACTAAGGTTATTTCCACATCTTGGCTATTGTGAATAAAGCTGCAATGAAGATGATAATATGGATATCTCTTCAATATCCTGTTTTCATTTCCTCTGGGTATGTACCCTTAAGTAGAATTGCTAGATGATCAGGCAATTCTATTTTTAATTTTTGAGAAAACTCCGTACAGTTTTCCATAGTGGCTATACCAATTTACATTCCCATCAATAGTGCCCAAGGGTTCTCTTTTCTTCCACATCCTCATCAATACTTACTATTTCTTGTTTGTGTGATGATAAACAAAAAGATGTGAGGTGATATCTCCTTGTGGTTTGGATTTGCATTTTCCTGACGACTAGTGATATCTAGCACCTTTTCATACTCCTGTTGGTTATTTGTACGTCTTCTTGGTAAAAAATGTCTACTCAATTCCTCTTCCCATTTTTTAATCCAGTTTTTGTTTGTTCCTTCATTTGTTTGCTATTGAGTTATAGGAATTCTTTATGTATTCTGAATATTAACCCCTTATAAGATAGATATGTTCTTTGCAAATATTTTCTCCCTTTCCGTAAGTTGGCTTTTCATTTTGTTGACTATATCTTTTGCTGTGAAGATGATTTTTAGTTTGATTTAGTTGTCTTTATTCATTTTTGGTTTTGTTGCTTGTGGTTTTGATGTCATATCCAGAAAATTGTTGTTGAGACCAATGTAAAGGACCTTTTCCTCTGTTTTCTTCTAGGAGGCTTATACTTTTAGTCTTATGTTTAAGTCCTTGATCTATTTTGGGTTAATCTTTGTAAGTGGTAAGTGTAAGATAGGGGTTCAATTTTATTCTTGTGCATTTGGCTACCTAGTTTTCCCAGCAGCATTTATTGAAGAGACTATTCTTTTCCCATTGAGTATTCTTGGCTCCTTGTCAAATATTAGTTGAATATATAGGTGAGGGTTTATTTCTGGGCTTTCAACTCTGATCTATTGGTCTATATGTACTTTTAGACAAGTATCACACTGTTTTGATTGCTATAGCTTTATATGATAGTTTGAAATTAAGAAGTATGATGCCCCCAGCTTAGTTCTTTCTTAGAATTTCTTACTTATTTGGCATCTTTTGCGGACCCATAAAAATTTTAAGATCTTCTTTTCTACGTGAAAAATGTCATTGAAATTTTGGGAGGGATTGTACTGAATCTATAGATGTCTTTTTGTATTATGGAAATTGTAATAGTATTTCTTCTGATCCATGAACATAGAACATCTTTTCATTGGTTTGTGTCATCTTGAATGTCTTTCATCAAAGTCTTATGATTTTCAGTATAAAATCTATCACCTCTTTGGTAAAATTTACTCCTAGGTATTTCATTGTTTTTAATACTATTGTTAATGGGGTTATTATTTTTTATTTCTCTTTCATGTGTTTTATTGTTAGTGTATAGAAATGCAATTGATTTATGTATGCTGATTTTGTATCCTGTAACTTAACTGGATTTGCTGATTGGTCTTAACAATTTTTTGATGTATTATCTATATATAAGCTTTAGGATTATCTACATATAAAATTATATCATTTTCAAACAAAGACAATTCTACTTCTTTGTTTCCTACTTGGACATTTTCATTTCTTTTTCTTGCTCTGGCTAGGTCTTCTGGTACTTTTTTTGAATAAGAGTTTTGAAAATGGGCACCCTTGTCTTTTTTCCTGATCTGACAGGGAAAACTTTTCAATCTTTCATTGTGGAGTATGAGGTTGGCTGTGGGATTGTCTTATATGGCTTTTACCATGTTGAGGTATAGTCTTTCTACACACAATTTGTTGAGTATTTTTATTAGGAGAGTATATTGTATTTTGTCAAATGTTTTCTTTGCATCAATTGAGATGATCATATGATTTTTATCTCTCATTGTATTAATATAATGTGTCATGTTTATTGACTTGTATATGTTGAAATATCCTTGCATCCCAGGTATAAATCTCACTTGATCATGCAATATGATCACTCCCACAGCACGTCTGCAAATAATAATGGCTCTTGATTTCTTCTTTGTTCTTCATTCTTTGACTCAGCCTTACTAGACTGGGTTAAGTAAAATGGAAGTGGGATCTTCATGTGGTGCCCGGAAAGGCTGGAGAAACTGGCCATTCACCTTGCTCTTCCTTTCCTGCAAGGAGAACTCTCTAGCTGAGAAGTTCATTCTTGGTGCTGAATGATGCCAGCTTGGAGCCTGGGACAATGCAGGCAGAAACGTACCTTTCTTCCCACTCTTCTTGTCTCATTATTCATAGATATTTCTTGCTGTTGTTGTTCCACTGTGTTGCTAAAACTTCTCGAGTAAATTCTAGAGGTCTCCCAGGGCTGGTTTTGCTTGTGGATTGTTGTCCAATTATGGGTCTTTTTTTTTTTTTTTTTTGGTTGGGTGGGGGATGGATAGGGAGCCTGAGTTCTCTTACGTCACTGTTTTGGTCTCCATTCTCTACCTCTACAATTCTTATTCCAGGGGAGCTAGAGCCTCTTCTAAGTCTGTTTTCCCATAGAGTAAAATTCCACATTTCCCTGCTAGCATTTGTTCCAATTTCAAACTACCAAAATAAAGCTGGATTCAATATTCAAAATTATGCTGAAAAAGTGTAAATACTTTAGAAGAATAATTCCAAGCCAGACACTGAATAAACAGAACTCGGGGCTTCTAGGTGGCTCATTTGGTTAAGTGACTGGCTTTGGCTCAGGTCATGATCTCACAGTCATGAGTTCGAGCCCTGCGTCAGGCTCTGTGCTGATAACTTGGAGCCTGGAATCTGCTTCGGTCTGTGTCTCCCTCTCTCTGCCCCTCTCCCACTCATACTCTGTCTCTCTCTCTCTCTCTCACTCTCAAAAATAAAATAAACATTCTTTTTTTTTAATTTAAAAAATATTTTTTTAATGTTTATTTTATTTTTGAGAGTGAGACAGAGCACGAGTCAGGGAGTGGCAGAAAGAAAGGGAGACACAGAATCTGAAAAGGGCTCCAGGCTCTGAGCTGTCAGCACAGAGCCTGATGTGGTGCTCAAACTCATGAACCATGAGATCATGACCTGAGCTGAAGTCAGATGCTTAACCAACTGAGCCACCCAGGTGCCCTCTAAAAATTTTTTTTTTGAATAAGCAGGCCTCTGTGACTTAAGCAGATCATAATTATGATTATTTTTGTTCTCTGATTAAGGTTGGTTATATTGGCCTAGGGCACAGAAGGTTGTTATTTTGAATAAAATTAAACATTTGTCAAAATATTTCTACCCTTTTAACCAAAATAAAGTGCTTTTATTATTGACTATACCATACGAAGCAAATAACAAAGCCTTAAGAAGAAATATAGATATTTAATATGCTTAGAGGACATTGAAAGAGTATTAGAAGATTACTATTTTGAAAGCATTTCTTTATAAATATAAGTTAATTGAACACATCGAAATTGAAGATGTTTTACTATTTTGTTTTCTTATTCAGTAAACACATAAGGGCAACTATTTATGTCCAATTGAAATCATTTCCCCCTCACTTGACAACCATAAATTGTAACTGTCTTTAAATGGCATAGAATTTGATACACATGTCTTACAAATAATGAATGTTATATACCTTATTCAGCTGACTGGTAGGTCAAACAGATTCTATCCAGTCCTTTGAGAAAAATAGCATTTGGTTTGATGATAAATGACACCCTCAAAGAAAAAAATCCATTCTTAAACTTTGAATATCAGCTAATCCTTCTCAACTACGCTTTTTGTCTGGATCCTGACAACTGATAAAGTATGTTATATAATTCAGAAGTACAGTAGTCAGAGTTAATAGGTAGTTAGATAAGAAGAAATAAGATTGGATGATAGATAAAAGATAGATAGATAGATAGATAGGAGATAGATAGATACATAGATAGATAAGATAGATCAAAGATACATGACAGAAGAGAAATATTTTTAAGGAATTATCTTCCTCATGATATAGGGCTTGATTTTACTGGCCCCATTAGGCACTGACTTGGGAAAACGTAAATGTTTTATATGCAGACTGAAATGGAAAATACTTGTGAAAGAAGCACATATATCAGAAAGAGGGAAATATTAAAAACGATTAGCAAATTCAAGATCAACATAGTATTAAACATAATCATTACCATAAGCGTAGTGCTTTCTCTGAATAAGATTAAGGTTATCTCATTAGCCTGCTTAGTGGCAACTTGGGGGAGATGTTGTTAACTATCCACATTTTGTAGAAACTCTAAATGAAATTCGGAGAAGTTAGGTCCTTCTTCTAAAGTCTCACAGAAAGAACACATAGATGACATGGCCTAGAGGCCCTTTCCATTGAGTTATGTGATGCAAGATTCAGAAGGGAACCAAGTCCCAGAAAGTTGAAAGGTAGAGACAAAAATCAGTGTGAGAGCTAAATCTCAAGATTGTGGAAGTCCTAAAATCATCTAGAAAGTCAGGATCAGGGCCTGTCGTTACAGAGACTAATATGAGCATATCCACCTGATTATATAGATTCAGTGCTAGGTTGGATAATAATCACAACAAAACAAAATAAAAACTTGTTTTAGATGATTCTCTGAACAGTTGGACAACAGGAAGAAAAGGCATTTATAACTGTATCTCCTTGAAATCAATTGGGAATGTCCCTCCCTTTGTTAGTTATATAACAGAAGATATATAGAGGTACTGATCATATGTTTCGGACAAAAATAGCTACTATAGCAATTCTTTCCCTAAATCATTATTCAATTATTCACATTGGATTTTCCCTTTAAAAAAATTTTTTATGTTTATTTATTTTTGAGAGAGAGAGAGAGAGAGAGACACGGAGAGCAAGCAAGGGAGGGGCAGAGAGAGAAGGAGACACAGAATCCAAAGCAGGCTCCAGGCCCTGAGCTGTCAGCACAAGAGCCCAACATGGGGCTTGAACTCATCAACCGTGAGATCATGACCTGAGTCAAAGTCAGACGCTCCACCAACTGAGCCACCCAGGCACCCCTGGATTTTCCCTTTTTTAAAAAAAATTTTTCTAGGGAAGGAAAATCATCTTCCCTCTGCCCTTCCAAGTTCTTAGCTTTGACCACCTGTAATAAAAGATTAACAAGAGAAAAAAAAACAGAAATTTATGAACATATTTACCTCATGTACACATGGAAAATACTCAGGGGAATGGAGCATCTTCCTGGGATGGTCCAAGCCACCAACTTAAATACCATCTCCAACTAAAGACAAGAGAAGGATGTTGGTGGGGGCCGGTTATGGGCAGTTACCAGGCAAAGCACGGTAAATAAGGATAAAGTTGTTACACAGATTTAAGTCCTGCCTTCCTCATTCATGATCTTTTCTTATGGTTTAGAGTCATCCTTCTTTTCCTGGTACAGAAAGAGAGACAAGCTTACAAATGGAGATTTCCTTTATAAATATAAAGTTTCCTTACAAAAGGGTCACTTCTGTTTTTCAGAGTTTCTTCTATGTCTGCAGTTTCTTAGAATAATCTCATGCAAAAAAGGCATATTCTGCTACCCTTCACTTTCTGGCTATTTCTCAAAAATACTGACGGCCATCTCTAAACTGGATTCTAAACAATCTTCTGGCCTGACATTTAAAATTCTCAATTTTTCTCCAACGTTTATTTTCCTATCTTATCTTCAAATCAGCTTTGTAACTTTCCACTTACCATTTGAGTTTCTCAACTCAAAAAGATAAAATAGGTCCCCAGGCTCTTCATATTAGGGGTAATTTACAATGCTGTATAAAATAATCCTTGAAAATGTATCTTATTTAGCTTCTCACCTTTCTCCTACTAATGGTTCATCATTTCATCCACCTAAGTCTCGGGCAGGTTGTCTAATTTCCAAACAGGACTCTCCAGTGTGTTCTGGTGTATCTGGTCTTTTAGCAAACTCTTCATTATTTTCATTCTTGATCAAGGAAAACTAGTGCTTGAATTTGACTCCTAAACATGTTCTAAATCTAGCAGTAGTCTGAGTTACCATGCCTTATGCTATATCATCTATCTTTTTATTGTTTGTATTTCTTCATAGTGCTAATATAAGTTTAATTTAACTTGCTTTTAAGCAATGCTTGATAATGTGAATTGTACTTTGGGAACACCGGATTTTTTTTTCTTTTTTAAAGTTAAATTTTAAAATTCTTATTAATTGCGTACCGTGCAGAAGACACAGTGTAAAGTCCAACCCAAATCCTATTTATGCTTTTCTCAATCTCTCCTGAACACACTAGCCTTTTCCTTAATTCCCAAGATCACATTCACACAAAATTATATTCTCTAAGATATTTTTTCTGTTAATGGTTAAAATACAGCTACAACTCTGCTGCAGGAATATGGCATTGGTAAAAATAACCTCCTAAGCTTTTATCAGAAACATAAAATGTATGTTTGGGTTACTTAGTACTGTAAATGGTTGTCAAATATGAAATATGCACATTTCCAAGAAGTATAATATAATTTCTGATTTATTTAAACATGGAATTGAAAACAACAAAGAGCTAAGCCATAAAATGTATTTAATAGTTAAAATAAGAAAGCTCCTTCCCAGGTAGCTTCTTTTAGAGCTTATAACCACATTTATCTCAACTATCATACCTTACATCTCCAGGACGCTGCACAAATGGACTAATAGCAAGCAAACTATCGACCTTACCTCATCCCAAAGATTTGGCCCTCATCTTAAAAGCAGCTATAAATCCTCGCATTTCCCCACACAGCTCATCATCAGTTTGCTGAATCAGCATTCTGACCATGCCGACTATATTTCCAGAAATAATGCATTCCCGAAGCAATATTCCCAGCTATGCTGAATCAGCATGCTGAAGGACAAGCAACACAAAGAGACGCCTTTAAGTGTTGTGTCTGAGCCAGAGTCTATCAGTAGATATGAGTATTCAACATGTAGACAAAAACATACAGGTGGAAAGAATTTTTTTAACCTAACACAAGTCATACACATGTAAGTGCTTGCAGTGTTTTACTTAATTAAAGATATTTTAGTTTCTGTCTCTAAAGGACAGGCTATAAAACCACAAAGCTGTTTTCATGTTTCCAAATCTGATGCATTACTGTGATTATAGGAGTTGACAAGATGATCTATGACGTCCTGTCTTATTTAAATCAACTTAACTCTGTGATGTTGCCATATTGTTAAAATACATAGTTTGATTTGTCACGACTACTTCAGAAATGCCTTGGCTATTGCTTGGTAAGACAACCATTTATTGGAACTCTAAAACCTGGTGATCCAACCTATATTAATCTAGACTCATGGTTATAAAGAAAATAATTTCTAGATGGTAACAGCTAATGGTAACTGTATCTATTCCTGGTTGTTACTAGTATAAAAAAGCTAGATGATAAGGCATTATCATCAACTGTCCATCTTAGAGTGGGTTTAACCCCCTCCACCAACAAATACACACAAAAACATACTCTTAATAAACCATAGTAGCTAAAATCTTTGTTCCCTTACTGGATCTTTAGAATTTCCAATAAATATGCTTCAAGACCTTCAAGAATCTGCAAATCAAGCATTATAATGTACAATTTTCTGTTTATCCTGCCCAATAAAATAGTTTTCTTTAAACTCAAATGAGATCGTACCTTAAGTGAGAAATAGAAATCTTACTTAGAATTGGTACTGTTTGATGGTCAGATGGATTTATGCAAGTACTAAATAACTTATTCTCATATGTGAGTTTTACATAATTCATTCTATGCCTCAACAAAATAATTTATCCACCTAATGGAATTTTATAATCATTCACAAAGAGATGGAGGGATAATACAAATCCTGTAAGTACAAAGGGTCTATTAAAGTCACATAAACACCCTCCCAAACTAATCCATTGGTTTTTATCCTAACTGCTCAAGCTTCCTGATTCCCCGTGGGTCCACATCTCAAATCCTTATATTCATATAAAGTCTCTTTTCCTGTGCTATTACCTCTCATTCCATCCCCTGGATGAATAAAAAGCATTCTCTCAGATATAATTTTGATAATTATCCTTTTTCTACATGTATTCATAATATATTAAAGCTTCTCTTTCCATTCCAATCTCACATTATTTGGTTGAGTTGGATCCCTTCCATAAGGATTTCTTGCTGGGGGAAAGTGTTCACCAAGCAACAGCTGTAGAAACACTGCCATATTGAAGGTAAGTATGTTTAAGTATGTCTAAATCTGCATCTAAAGACCTCCAGGGCATTGAAATGAATCTATAACTTTCAGTCTTCTTTTAACAGTTTGTTAAACAAAATATTATTAAGAAAGCAAATACATAAAGTAGATAAAAATGAAAGAACGAAGGAATGATGGGTAGGAAAAGGTTCATATGCTTGAGGTTCATTGCCACAAATGACCTGGGCACTGAGGCATTTGGCCCACATCCCAGGCTGAAGCAGAACAATTGTAAGCCACTAAAATATATAATCCCTGAAGTTTCTTCCAGTTCTAGCATTGTGAAGGTAATTGTTAGAAATGTATTTATCATTTCTGTGTTGGAGTTGAGTTGTGAATTGAATTACAGTAATTCTTTACATATTCTGGAAAAAGAGGGAATGGTTAGATGTACACATTATAAAGATATGCTTAGTGTGTGACTTGTGTCTACAGTCTTTTAATGGAATGTTATTATGAGCAGAAACTCTTAATTTTAATGAAATGAAATTAATAAAAGTAATTTGTATTTCTTTAATGCCTATGCTTTTTGCCATATTAAAGAAATCTTTGCCTCCTCTATAGTCTTTTTTAAATTTTGTTTACAGTTTATTTATTTTGAGAGAGAGGCAGAGAATGCACAAGTGTTGGAGGGGCAGGGAGAAAGAGGAGGAGAGAGAGACAGAGAGAGAGAGAGACAGAGAGAGACAGAGATTCCCAAGCAGGTTCCACACTGAGAAAACAGAGCTGGATGTGGGACTTGAATTCACAAACTATGAGACCATGACCTTGGCCAAAATCAAGTCTGCCACTCAACCAACTGAGCCACCCAGGCACCCCAGCCTCCTCTATAGTCTTAAAGATACTTTTCTATGCTCTCTTCTGTAGGTTTTTGTTTTCTAACCTCTCATGTTCAGGTGTATGGTCCATCTCAAATAACATTTTTCATATCTTTATTTTATTTTTGAAAAATATAAAACAGAGAAAAGGGTTTCCTATGCCTAGGATCCAGTGTAATGAATGAAGGATCACAGAAACTTTACTGGGGACTGTGTACATTTTGTTTAGATATTCCCATTGCTCTTCTCCACTTCATTTTCCTTAAGTATGATCAGTTTTTGGTAATTTTTTTTCACTTTTTCACATTTCCATATTTTTTTGTCTGATGAAAGACAAACAGAGGTTCTAAAGTTCTTTTGTGGTTTTTTTAGGGAGAGAGTGTGAGCAGAGGAGAGGGGCAGAGGGAAAAAAGAGGGAATCTCAAGCAGGCTCCTCATTCAGTGTGGAGCCCAATATGGGATTTGATTCCACAGCCATGAGATCATGACTTGAGCTGAAATCAAGAATCAGAGCCACCCAGGTGTCCCTAAAACAAAACGTTTTTATTTGGTATGGTTAAGTGATTCAAACTTGACTGGGACTGCTATTCTTTAATTAATGGAAACCCCTATGTAATGCTCTAAGGTAGGAGTTGCAAACTCTTCCTGTAAAGGGCCAGATAAAGGCCTTTGCAGAGTTCTGTAGCAACTCCTTAGTGCTGCCGTCATAGCACAAAAGCAGCTGTAGACAATATACATGAATAAATGGACATTATTTTGTTCAAATACACTTTCATTAAAAAAAATAGGCAGGGGGTGGATTAGGACTATAGACCATAGTTTACCAATTTCTGCTCTAAGGGGAAGGAAAAACTACTACCATGTATTGTGTATCTACTATACAATAGGTGTGGCATTCCAGAATATTAAAAAAAAAACCATGCATGTTAAAACACACACACACAAAAAAAACCAAAAAGCAAAACTCTTGCTTATTTCTGAGAATGAGTTCTTCAGCTAACTACCATGTTGATTAGCCTGGTGGCTAGTGTGTGGTTTGAAATGTTACTAGTTTGAATAATAATAAACATGATTGAAAATGAACATTTTTGTCTGATATGAGGTAGGGGTGGGTCAAGGTCGATTTTACTAGCCGAGGACTCTGGCTGTACTACCAGGAGCTAGGTTAAGTCCATTCTTCAATTCTGAAGAGGGATCTGAGCAGCATACCACAGCTTCCACAACTGCGGAAACACAGAACATAGTTTTCCTAAATGGAGTCGACAACTAAGAACTCTAAGCACTGAAATGCAGGATAAATGCAATCTAAAAAAAGAAACACTTTGAGTTGCTAAATAGTATTTTGAAGTTGAAATATAACTTCAACCCCTTTCTGTTTATAATAATAAAATTCCAACTGATGACAGGGCCCTCCTTATCCACCCATAATGTGTTTATTGACAGTTTTAAAAGCCTGAACAGTGGATGTTACAAATTCCATATTTATAAAAGGAACATTTGTAGTGGAATCCAGCAAATCTGCTTTATCAATTCAGTTTTTGAAAAATATTCTGTTAGAATTTTCTCAGCCTTTGTGTTTTTTGTTTTCATTCTGCATAATGAAAACGATGCCATTTTATAGTGTCATGAGTAAAAATGCATTAAATGATATTGTAGAATATTTTTCAGTCTTTCAGGAAAAAATCGTCTATACTAACATCTTTGAAATAATAATAACTTTCATCATAAACGGTCGAAAGTAAGGACTATGCCCTTTTTGGTAATAGTCTAGCTTACACCCAATCTCACCTTAAGAAAACTGGATACTTGCAACTAGAGTTACAAAAGTACAGTCGGGACATTAAATTTGTTTGATATTAGAGACCGGTGTAATCTCTAGAAGTCTATAGGGAAGGATGTCAAAACAGATGGGGATATGGTTTCAGAGACTCTACAGTTTAAGGCCAGGAGAATGGGAAAACCAACAATGCCCCATGAAACACCAAGTGCTTAAGAAATCTCAAGTTGGCTGGGCCAGAATCATTGTCCCTTTGTGCATTATCTATGGTGTCTGTATTTTTATCAGTGGAGGGACAGAAAGCAGTTGAATGTGGAATTTCTAACTCAAAAACAATCCAACCTATGACAAGTGGAAAAGTAACATGTGAGGTTTTCCTAACTACACTCTACAGATTTCCTTGTAATGGAGTTCCATCCCAATAAGCCCATCGTAAGTGGAAAATTTCGTAAGTAAAAAAAATACATTTAAGACATCTAATCTAAGATCATAGCTTAGCCTACCTTAAATGTCCTCAGAGCCTTTATGTTAGCCTACAGCTGAGTAAAATTACCTAACACAGAGTCCACTTTATACTAAAGTGTTGAATGTCTCATGCAATTTATTATTGAATACTGAGTTAAAAGTGAAAAGTAGAATGATTATAAGTGTACTGATTAGTTGTTTGCCCTGATGACCACATTAGCTGATTGGGAGCTACCCCACCCAGCATCCCAAGAGAGGACGTTGCTGCATATTGCTGGCCTGGGAAAAAGTCCAAATTCAAAACTCCAAGTACAGTTTTCTACTGAGTGTGTACTGATTTTGCACCACCATAAAGTCAAAAAATGTTTAAGTCGAACCATTATAAGTCAGGGACTTGTCTGTGTAAAGTATCAAACCTCCACCTATCCCTGCCACTCCCTCATCGGGCACAACCCATACTGGTTTTGTTTGTTTGTTTGTTTGTTTTTCTTGGCCATAGATCTTTTTACTTTTATTACATATTTATTGCTCACTTTTGGTTTTCTAGTTCCTTCCACTAGATTGTAAGTTCCATGGGCAGGGGCTTTTTCTAGATTTGGATTTTTTATTTTTTCATTTTTATTTTTCCCAGCACAATTATATGAGATACTGACTTCTGACAATGCCATTTCAAACACTCTTCTTTCTTAAACACTAGGGGAGGATTTCTCAACCTCAGCGCTATTGACATTTGGGGCTGGATACTTCTTGGTGGTGAAGGTTTGTTTCATCCCTGGACTCTATCCATGAGATGCCAGTAGCATCCACTGTCTAGCGGTGACAAACTAAAATGTCACCAGACCTTGCCAAATATCCTTTGGGGAGCAAAATTGCCCCAGATGACAATTACAGTTATAGGGAAGACACTTCAGTTGATAAAAACCAAGAAAATCTCTTAATTAACACCTGAATTCTGAAGAAGTTAAGAGATAAAAAAAGGATCAGAAGGTAGAGATCAGACAGACGCTAAATATAAAATGTGGCACATGAGTTTACTAATCTTTGACTCCAAGATTAAGCAGATTTACTCACTTTGACATGAGCCGTCCTGGAAGTACAGGTCTTCTCCACCCTCAGGGGCCAGCCTGTTCGCTTTGATTACCACACAAGTGACAACATGGCCAAGACAGTGGATGAGGACCCACACCATCAGCAGGTCGGCAGGTCCACACAGACTCAATTGTTTCAGCCTCATGAAGCAATAAAGAATGGGAGAGGCCAAGAGTCCACTCCATGTGCTGGCCAGTCTCTTTATGCCCTGCAGTTCCACTCCACTCTCCACCTTATTTCAACCCATTCTGTGCTCCAAATGGCAGACCTCTGTGGAATATATCAACTGGGCTCTTTTGCCGTTTAGATTTCTATTGAATTGGTCCAGAGGAGACGCCAGCGGGAGAAAGGAGGTCAAGAAAAGAAACACCATGGTATTTGTTCCTTCGGCTACTTCTTAGCTGGCTTAGATTTCCTCTGCATGGGGGCAGCCTTCCTGTGTGCCACAGCTCTCGGTGTCTCTGGATTCTTCTGGCAAAGCTCCTTCCTACTGGGCCTTTAGGCCTGGACATCGTTCAGGTTTCCCACTGGTGTGGGCCCTGGGATGCTTCACTACCTTCGTTAGCCACATGTTGGCATTGCCAATGCCTTACACTCTGTTCGGTTGCGCCCACCTCTTCTTAAACCCTTTATTTTGAAAGAATTTCAGAACTTTAGAAAATTTTTAAAATGGATACAGAAAAATCCTATGTTCCTTTATCCAAATTTACCAATTGTATCATCTTATAACATTTGCTTTATCATATTCCTCCTTCATATAAATATATGTATGAATATATATTTATAAAATTAATTTTTATAAGCCATTTCTCCATAATACTTCAGTGTGTCTTTCTTGTGGCAAACATATCCTCTTACATAATCACTGTATGGTTATTAAATTCAGGAAATTTAGCATTGAAACATTAATCTATAGTTCATATTAAAATTTCATTTGTCAGTTGTTCCAACAATGTCTTTGAAGCAGTGCTTTTCACCTCACACAGTCCAGATTCATGTACAGGATTAGTTGCTATATCTCAAATACTTATTGCTATTTCCCTGATGGAACCATGAGTAATGCATTTCCTATGAAAACATGAAAAGTAACGAATGAATGCCTGCAATAGTCTTGATTGGAATTGTGAGCATAAACAGTATTAATATTTCCTTTTTATTTTTTTAAATTAAAAAAATTACTTATTTTAAGAGAGAGAGAGAGAGAGAGAGAGAGAGAGGGGGAGTGGGGAAGGAGTAGAAAGAGAGGGAGAAACAGAATCCCAAGCAGGTTTTGCACTGCTGGTGCAGAGCCCAACATGGGGCTCAAACTCAGACACCTGAGTTTGAGGTGGCTGACCTGAACCAAGATCAAGAGTCGGACACTAAACCGACTGAGCCATCCAAGTGCCCCTAATACTTGCTTTTTAAGATGCACACTTAATGCCCCAGAAAAGAGGGTCTCCATTCATTCAGTGTTCAAATTTCTCCATCAGGCAGAGCCATTGTGAGCAAGAGAAAGACATCAAAGGAATAGAAAAATATTCCTTATGGCCTATGAGTTTTAACTTTAGAAAACAGAGCGAATATAACTGGAACTTACACATTTAAATATTTTATTGGACAGGGCTGAAAAATACCTGGAAAGAGTTCTGCTCTTTCAAAAACTCTGCTGGTGGCAGACATCAAAAAGGAACCATGGACATTTCTACTGAGATCTCAGTTGTGGCCTCAGGAGTTTTACAAAATACAAAGAGCAGTCATTATCAAGCGATCAGAGAAAACATCTACAGTGAAACCATTTTTCCTGTCTCTGCTCTAGGAATAAGCAATATGTTGTGAAACTAATTTGAAAGACCCAAATGTGAAGGAGGCAAAGATTGCCAGCTAGGTCAGCCTATAGACAATGCAAAAAAGAATCACCCAAAGCAGAAACACAAGCAAACTCGGAAAATATGAGCAAAAGCCTTTTTACTCAAATACTAGACAGCTTTCGTCTCTCATTTTGAGGGACACGTTTTATCAGAACAAAACCAAACAAGAATCTGTCAGAAGATTGTTTTTATACTTGGGCTCTGAAATGGGATATGAGCATTCGTTAGCCTTTAAACAACACCATAAAGACCCAGCAGTAGTCACCAGACTTCACTACAGAGCGGAGACAGAAGAGCCCACAAGGAATTTGCAAAAAGACTAAGTCAAATTAGAGATGTAAATAAAAGAAACATTAACATCCTAAGAACATGAAACAGAACTATAAGCCATTTAGCGGAAGCTTGCGAAGGCACTAAGGGGGAAGCAAACAGTCCCTAACGGTAATGCTTGAGCCATGGTGAAGCATCTAAACTATCAATAAGCTTAATTTGAAAGCAAGTAAAGTGCACTTTTTTGTTTGTTTACATTTTTTTGGTTTTTGGTTTTTTGTTTTTCCAAACCATTCTCTTATGCAGACAGCTGTCACCAGACCAAAGGCTATTTAACATTCCAGAGCCAGCTAATCAACAGAGACAAACACAAAGCGATGTTGGATTTCCCCGAGAAGTGTCACCCACTCCATTAAGGCTTATATGAGTGAACAGAAGGAAAACGTTATTACAGGCTTTGCCTCAGGACACTCAAATGAAAATCACATTTCTCTATTGTGATTGCATTTGTGACGCACAAAACAAAGGAAAAGAATGTGACAGGCTGCACGCGGAGCCATCTTGCCACATATAAATTTCTTGCCCTCAAGGTAAATCCAACCAGCCATGCATATCTCTCACTTCTCACTCGGAGGGAGAAAAAAAACACAACATACCCATAGATAGCCCAATTTTATATATACGGATATAATATAAAATTCTATTTTATTTATTTATTGTTTACGTTCCTGAGTTAAAAATAAAAGCATCAGGGGAAAAAAGGAAAATCTTCTGAAGCAACAGCCTCGGCCAGTGCCAGGTGGATAAAGTCTGATAAGAGAGAGAGCAGGTAGGCTCTTGAATGTGGTGTGGACTCCTCTATGAAGCAGAATGTACAGCAAGACACAAACCTTATCAATGTTGGCCATGGGTACTGGCAACGTAGGCGGCATCTACCCAACACAATTTTAATTTCATCCTTAAGTTGCTGATGTCCCCTATGCTTGAGGAAATGAAGGTTATACGAGAACCTTCAGAGAAGGAAAGAAGGGAGTGAGTGGGCGCCAGTGGCCTGAGATGTGCAAGTGGGAAGTGCTGGGAGAGTGCAAGGGCACAGACCTGGACACACACTTCACCCTCCTCCAAACCCCACACTCACCACTGTCTTCCCACTAACTCTGTCATGTGGTAAAGTCAGATAATCCCTGCCTCTTACACTTGGGATACGGACTTGACCTGACTTGCCAAAGGAGTATTTGGGGTGTTCCCCTTGTTTACCAAGATCAGCCCTGTGAAAATATAACACCCACGTAGAAATTGTCATAAAAAATGTTTTATGACTTTTCTTTTTCATTTCTCCCCCTCCCCCTTCCTCTTCCTCTCCCTCTCTCCCTCTCTTCCTACTTTGATTCACTGGGTACCTGAATTTCAAAAGGACAATTAGTGTTAGGATCTGGTGGGTCAATCTGAAGTAAAGGATTAATTCCATTAACTTTAGAGTCAGACGGCCTACAGCACAGGTTGGCACACTTTTTTTCTGTGAAGGACCAGACTGTAAATATATTAGACTCCGCAGTCCTTAAGATCACTGTTGTAACTACTCAACTTTCATGTTGAGTCATGGACGATATATAAGTGAAAAGGTGTGGCTGTGTTCCAATAAATCTTTGTTTATAGACAGTGAAAGTTAATGTCACATAATTTTCACATGCCACAAAATATTATTTTCCTTTGAATTTTTTTCATCCACTTTAATATATAAAAAGAATTCTTGTCTCATATCCCACATAAAAACAACTGGCAGACGAGGGTTGGCTCACAGGCCACAGGTTATCATCCCCCATCCTAGAGTTAAATACTATCCCGTCACCTGCCATTTGTGTGACCTTGGTCAAGCTACTGATACAGCAATTTTTCTCATCTGTAAAAGAGGCTCAATTATTTTATTGACCCTAACTAGCTCTTGGGTGGTTTTGAGGATGAAAGATGTTAATACATCCAAACTACTAAATATTGCCTTATATATAGCAAGCATTCAATAAATACTGTGATTATTAACAACATTTTACACTAGTTTATGTTTGTCTACTCTATTTAATTTGCCCCTATTAGTAATTTATGAAACAAATCCCATTATAACTTGCTTCAAATTTAATTACATGAGCTTGTCAGAACTTTTCAAAAAAAATAGATGAATTTTACTTTAATTAGTTTTGACTAATTCAAAACCACAACCATGACAAATAGGGAAAGATGAAAAAGATAGAGAAAGGAGAGTTAACATTGATGTATAGCTAGTGTATCTCATGATTGATGCCAAAGACTTTTTGTATATATATATATTTTTTCCTTTTATTTTAATATTTATTTAAGTCTTTATCATACACTATCTCACTTTATCCTTTAGAGAAATCAGAGTGAAGTGAGTAAATAACTTGAATAGCACATCGCGAAGCTAATTGGCAAATCAAAACAGAAAGGTATTGGGGCACCCAGGTGGCTCCGTCAGTTAAGCTTCTGACTTGATTTGCACTCAGGTCCTGATCTCACATTTCATAAGATCAAGACTGCTTTGGACTCTGCGCTGACAGTGTGGAGGCTGCTTAGGATTCTCTCACTTGTTCTCTCTCTCTGCCCCTCCCCAGCTTGCTCTATCTCTGTCCCTCCCCCACTTGCATGGGCTCTCTCTCTCTCAAAATAAATAAACATTTTTTAAAAAGTGTTTAAATTCAGAGACATAGTTCTTTCTGTTAGTATGGCGTGTTTTCCTGGAGAAGCTACAACTTAAGCCATTCAATTTTGTTTATTTATATATTTCCTATGGAAAATTTAATACAAACCAAAAACACATATTGTAATTAACTTTTTGATTATTAAACATTATAGTTTATATTTGTTAAGTTTGTTACAATTTAGCTTTAGAAAAAAATTGGATTTACTGCAAGGATGCTAAGCATTTCGCAGAATTCAAGGCTGGGTTGAACTCCCAAGCCCGGGGAAGAGTAGGGCCAGGTCTGCTATGAACAGTAGGTCTAAGGACTTGCTCTCTGAAGTTCTGCTTCTCAAGTTTTAAAAAAAAAAATTAAACACTTATGCATTTTTGAGAGAGAGAGAAAGACAGAGTGTGAGTGGGGTAGGGGCAGAGAGAGGCGGAGACACAGAATCTGAAGCAGGCTCCAGGCTCTGAGCTGTCCCCACAGAACCCAATGGGGGTCTCAAAACCATGAACCAGGAGATCATGACCTGAGCCAAAGTCGGATGCTTAACTGACTGAGCCACCCAAGCACGCTTCTGCTTCTCAACTCTTGTATTTATTAATGAAACTATCCATCTTTACTTTTCAAAAATCTTTTCCCACCATTTCCATGCTTTAAACAATCCCATTCCCAAAGTGATTGCATTCAATGCAACTCATTGAATTCACAAGGGGAATAAATCCAGAAAGTAGTATCTGATATTAGAACAATCACATATGGCTAGAAATATGAGGAAGAAAGTAAGTAAATCAACCAATAAAGATATATTAATCTCCACTAAATTCAAGGCATTATATTAGATGCCTTGAAACTATAATGATTCCTCATTATCTCATGCAATTTATATATTCATTTAGGGTCATTTCTTATTTATCTTTTAATACGGTAATTTCTGAATTTCATTTAGTGAGTAGGCATGAAAATACATATGCTTTTTGATAAATGGAAAATTTCATCTAAATCAAATCAACTCTTTAAAATTTGCAGAGCTGGACTTTTATGGATTGGAGTTTGCAAACCTATCATGTCACTTCTTATGTGTTAAATCAGCAACACCATTGGATGCGATGATATGTGTCTTGTCTTTCAGTGTTAGGCTATGTTTTCCCAATCAGGCATTTGAGTGAATAAGAATATGGTAATTTCTACTTAATAAAAAAAATGTTCTTTTAAAATATGTCTTTATTCAAATAGAAAGCATAGTTGCCTAATTATTAATATTCAGTATTTCCTGCAATTGTCAACTAATGTTTATTTTGAGTAACTTACTAATTTCTCTAGAAAAGATAACTCTTTCCTGATTCTTTTTCTTTAATCTTTCAAGAAAACAAAACAAAGGGTGAAGATATGGGAATCTGAGGCCATATTTTCTACAATTCGCTTTTACTACACTGCACACTACATCTACAGCAACTTCTGTATACTTTATTTATGACTTTCTGTTAATTTAATTAAAAAAATTTAACATTTATTTATTATTGAGAGACAGAGAGATGTAGAGCATGAGAATGGGAGGGGCAGAGAGAGGAGGAGACACAGAATTCGAAGGAGGCTCCAGGCCCTGAGCTGTCAGCACAGAGCCCGCCTCTGCCTCGAACTCACAAACCATAACCTGAACTGAAGTCGGACACTGAACTGACTAAGCCACCCAGGCGCCACTCTGTTAATTGTATATATGGAGTTTAAGAAACTCTGCATCGGTTACTTAAACACCTATTAACTGCTTTAGAAAACCATCAGGGGTTTGAAAAACTGATTTCTTTCCAAGACTTGATTTTAATTTTTAAGGAGTAAGGATCCTTTCTTGTCTTAACAGCTAAATCTGTAGAAGAAATAAACAGAACCAAACTTAAGCAATGATATCAAACAAGGTTATCACAGATTTTAAAGATTGAGTAGGAAAACAGCCGGGGAGACTCATGAATTTGCCTCTTAAAATGTTAATTGTTTTAGCTAGCCTACAACATTGTACCCAGCTCCGTCAATCCATTCCCTAGAAATTAACTTGAAGCTTATGAGCTGCTGGCAATGATCTATCTGGTTCATCGTGCCTCTCTGTGCAATGGCGGTTGGTGATGGTGGTTATAAGAATTCCCTTACTTTCAGGTATGCTGTGTAATTGTTCACCAATTGGTGGTCCCATACCACAGTTCACTGTAGATGTCCTTTGTCCCAAGATATAGGTAACTTTAAGTGATTTTTTTTTTCTCTGCATAAAATGGCCGATAATTTACTAAAGTGCTTGCAGGTATGTACTTACTGAACAATGGAAAGGAGTAAACATTTGTCCCATTACCAAATGTATCTCAAAGTACAAGAGTACTATTCAACTCCCAAATGTGCCTTTTTGTGCAGTTTCCATTTTCAGAAGTCCTTTCCTGATGCAGAAATATGTCACTAGGGGAGGGGTGCAGTGTCACACGTTTAGAAAATTGTGACTAATGGCTTGAATCAAGGTACATTCTAATAGACGGCAGCAAAGATGCAAAAAGTCAGTCTCTCTGTACAGTTATTTGAGGCACGGCACCCTCTGTATGTGAATTGATACAGGTTATATCATAATGTTTGGAGTTTCAATCAATACAGTCATAATGACATCTCACTTTCTTCCAGTTCCCTAATTTCCTTACCCTAAAAATGAGATAATTTTCTTTTTGAGGTAGAACCTCTAAATTTTAGCCTCAGAAGGTTATAATGCAAAATGAAAAATAATTCTAAAATCAGATTTTGGTTCTTGCTGAGCCTCAATTTTCTTATTCATAAAATGGGAATGATAATACCTTTTTTTCATTTTCCAGGATTGAATGGAAGAACACAGACACACACACACACACACACACACACACACACACACATTAGTGACATGTCTAGCAGTTGATACAGAGAAGAAGCTAATGTTAGTAGCTGATATTTTTATCATCATGTTATAATAGTTATCACCTACTGGTGAGAATATACCAACCTGACTTGTTTGGTAATTCTGTGAATACATGAATATTCTATTTTTAGAAAGTTTTCACAGGAAGGTAAATTTTAACTGGTTTACTATTAAGAATCGGTGGGTTCTAGGCAATGCTGGGCTGGTAAGCTGGTTCTCCAAAAAGAAAAGAGCCCTTATTTGTACTGTTTGCAGATTTCTGTGATCTAAACACTCCCACCAAGGCCAATTTCATATCACAGAATCTAAAGTTTGGGATACATGCACAGTCAGGTCTCCCGGGCTGGGGCCTGCTGGCTCCTGACCATTTCTGGCTCTAGGTCAATTAAATGATAGCCAATTATTGGAATGACCAATTCAATAAATAACAAACTCAGCAAGCGACCAACTCATCAAATGACAAATATGTCAGATAACCTATTTACAAAATGACAAATTTGTCAAAAGCCAATTTTCCAAAAGCTAACTTGCAGAAAAATAATGTGCCATATGATCAATTCCCAAGTGACCTTAGTTAGAAAACATACCCCATACCTTAAAGAGAAACTAGGACAATTTCTTCAGCCATTGTGCTTCCAGAAACAAACAAATGCAGAGGCAGGGGAGACAAAGAGCTTAAAATGTAAAGATAAGTACTTGTACATAGTGGAAAGCTCATCTGAATATAAAATATGCTGGCTGGAATGTGTAACATGCATGATCCTGACATTAAACCAAGCTAGACCAAGGACTACACAGCTAAAAGGCAGTGAATAATGAATCTTTGAGGAAAAAAAATCCTAATCAATTTGACAATTTTTTCATTTGCTATTTGCTATTTTAATCAACAAATTGATTTTTCAGTGAATTGGCTTTACTTGAATTTATTCTTATTATATTTACGTGCTTAGCACCTGAAGCTCCTGAAACACAGAGATAATTAGTAGCAGCAAATTTAGTAGTCACTGAGGTCTTGATATGAACTTCCAGCCATTTTTAAAGGCCTATTATCAAGCCACATGGATGTCTAATTATTTTAAATGTCACTCTTTACATTAAGGATAGGAGAGCTAGAGAAGTACAGAATCTAACATCTCTTGTTGTAGAGTTGCATTGAGAAGAGTCTAGATGTCGTTTAACTTATATAACACACTATGAACAAAATTATTAAATAGTTTGTCTTATGTCATCTCTTTCCCCATCTTCCCTTTCAGTGGACACCTGTAGTATATTGTCAATAATGCAGGAATGTGCCCTCAACTACTTTCAAGTTACATACACCCTTCAGTAGTTCAATGTCCACAAACTCTTTCTACCTTTTCCACAGCCTAATTAGTCTCAGCAAATGGCACTTTAGAAATTATCTTAGCATAGACACTGAGATCTGAAAAGGACCTTGCATGCCATTTAAATTTATAGTGGATTTTATTTATGGAGAAATGAAATTCCACAGAGGTGTAGTGATTTACTGAAAGTCACAGGGAAGCAGGTATTCATTAGATTTTCACTTGGGATACAGTATTTATGGCCATAATTTCTTTGTAGCTCCTCCCATCAAAAGGTGAACTCTATTTATTCCCTTGAATCTGTTCTGGTCTGGCATTTTCACCAGTAGAATATGGCAGAAGTCTTGTTGGGTTAAAAAGCTTCTGCTTTTTTCCTCATGGAGTGTTTTCCTGAACCTGTCAGGCAAGGAACACAGCTTAACCTAGTGTAGGATGAGAAGGCATATGAAGGAGAACCAAGGCCAGTGCCAACCATTGAACACATGAATGGCGCCATCTTGGACAGTCCAGACCTGCTGAATGGAGCAGCGTGAAATAAGCCCAAATGAAGGAGCAAAGGCACTATCCAATTAACCTACAGCATTGTGAGTATTAATAGATCATTGTTATTTTAAGCCTCTGCATTTGGGGCTGGTATGTTAGATAGAAGTTAATTGGTCTTTCTAAAAAAGGGCACTTCGGGTAGCCTACAAAAATATATATATTTCCAGTTTTAAAAAGCAAAGAAAATAATTTAGAAGATCAAAATAAAGAGTAAAGTAAAGGTAGTAAACAAACAAACAAGATAGGGTGTAGGTAGAGAAAAAACTAGATTTGTATCTGGGCTATGGTTTACAGTTTCATAAAACAGAAACATACGGGATATTGAAGAGACGTCTGTGAGACCTGAGAGATACCATTCCATGAAGAAGGGACATTGTTACCTAATGAGTGTTAGAAGACAATTTCTCATGGGTCTTTTTCACCTTTCTGCATGTTTCTCAAGAAGGGACATTGTCTGCCTTTGTTCTGGGCTATCTTTTCAAGAGTGTTATATAGTGAAAAATAATATTAAAAAAAAACAAAAACAAACAAACAAGAATGTATATATATTGAACAACTTTGGAATAGAGAGACAGTGTCCTCCTAGGAGCAAAGGAGGCATGCTTAGTAGGAGTATAAAATATTCAATTTCCTGAAACTCAGGTTTCCACTCCTATAACATGACTCACTGTGTGTACAGGAACCGACTGCACCTCTGTGTAGGCCTGAAAGGAACTGAGGCTGGGAGAACCCGTGCCAGCCATGCTGAGGCTTGCACTATTTGCTGCGGTGTAATAAAGTCATTTGTCTCTGACCTCAGAGTCTCCTGTCACCCATGAAACTTTAGCAGGCTAACTTGCTAGCCTGCAAAAGAGGGAAAAAATCTCAAGCCTTAAAGTTTTAACAATGAGGACTTCCACAGCATACATACAAGGAACAACAATGTAACATTTATCTTAGGAAGTGTGTTTATGTGTCATCCATCATTAAGAAAGAGAAAAGAACCCAGATCATTTGACTCCTAAGTCAGGAATCTCTTTTATTATGCATAACAGGAAATTTTATTAAAAGTCCTCAACAAAGTGTTAAATAAATGGCAATAGTTTAATTCATTACCCCTTTCATGTTTTATGATTTTTAATAAGGGAAAATGCCTTGATGCAAATAATAAACACGTGGGTAACTGTAGGATTAATCAAATAAATGAGAAAAATATTTTGTGGCAGAAACTTATGACTTCTCTCAATTCATAGTATTCATCCAGCTGTTTATTTCAGTTGCAAAATGGTATAAAGGAATAAGCAAGGATTTGAAGTTAGGGAAGCTAGGTTCCATTTGTGATTGTATAGCTTCTGAGTTGTATAACTT
Source organism: Prionailurus bengalensis (assembly GCF_016509475.1). Taxonomy (NCBI): domain Eukaryota; kingdom Metazoa; phylum Chordata; class Mammalia; order Carnivora; family Felidae; genus Prionailurus; species Prionailurus bengalensis. Next base: position 121,650,048 of record NC_057345.1, on the reverse strand, counting down.
TGGGCAAGTGATATATTCTATTAGCTTTCGTTTCCTCCCCTGTAATGTGGTGTTAAATTCTTCTAATGTAATGGCATCAATCTGACTATATTATTTAGAGGATTAGAAAAAAAAATGGTCTATTTCTGTACATCCAAGTAACTCCAATAAAGTATAGCTTCCGTTATCATTCCACAAATAGGTTCTTTTCTAGAAATTTATGAAGGCCTGTGGCTTCTAGCTCATCTCAACCATCATAAAAGGGGAGCACACAGGACAACATGACTGTGGAGTCACAAATGACTTCATAATTGGTACATAAACACCATGAGGAAATGGATCTCAGCAGTTTAATTGTTATAGGCCTTAGAACAATGCTTAGCCCAGAAAGGATGCACAGTATTTGCTAAATAAATTAGTAGATAAATGGGCCCAGACGCCTTTGACGTTAAGTCCAGAAGTCCTGAGAAGACAAAAAGAAACAGGAGATGGGGTTCAAAGGCATTCAAAGGAAATGGACATCACTGAATCTGTGCCCCTTTGTGACGGCCATTATGACACAGGGAGGCCTGGGGGTCCAAGAAAGCATAGTTACCTCTAAGGCATAAGATTCTGCAAGGAAACGGGACAGACTGGACTACAATGAGGAACACAGCAGCAGTCAGAGGAGGGACATTTCTGTGATTCATAATTGCCAAAGGTCTGTGTTGCTCGTCTGCAACAATGTGAGGAAGGCCACAGAAGAAGTGGACCTCGGATGTCTCAGAGGCAAACCCGAAAACAATACAGGGGAGAGACAATAACTCAGAAGTTGAAACTTTTCTTTCTTTTTTTTCCACAAAAGGGAAATAAATAAGAGGAAAAGGCCATAAGTTAAGAAAAAAAAATTAAGAAGACAAAAGTCATAAACTCTACCACTTTGAGAAAATAACTCTCGAAGACGATTGAATTTTAAAGCTAGGAATGCTTATCTACTTCAGATCCTCTTTTTACAGGGGAAGGAACAGGGGCCCAGAGAGGCCTGTTAACTTTTACAGAGTCACATTCCAGCTCACTGGTCCATATGCTGACGACTGAAAAAACAATTGAAAGGTGAGTCTACTTTCCAGAAATGCATCACCAGCTCCTGCCCAGGGCCCCTCCTGCCTGTCTGCTAATTAGTTAGCACTGATCCAAAACTTTAGGCCAAAAACATTTTCCAGAGCTGAGGGTTCCAATGATTTTGCCTTTAAATATCAAAGTTAAAAATAACCTTTGTAAAAACATTACACAAGGGCAACAACACATTCCATACTTGGCACCTTTCAGGGAAACAGGCTTCCCTTCTCTACAGAATTCCAGCCCTTTGATGTAGTACAGGCATACCATGCCAGATCAAATCCATCGCAAGGAAGAGTGAAAAACAACAACACAGAAACAATCCCCCCCCCCCCCGCCCACTATAAAATGAAGAAAAATTAGTATCAGGAAGTCCTTAAATGTATTTAACTTGGGTCCAGTCATCAGATCTGGAAAGCACACTGAAATCATATTGCTTTGGCTCTCCGATGATTCATAGGGGTGTGTTGACGAGGTGTCTGGCAAATACTAAAGACCATTGCTACTGGCACGCGTGTCTAACAGATGTTAAAAATGAAACGCTGACAGTTTTTATAGTATAATTAAATCTCCCCTTATTTCTCAAGTGCTATTTAATTTAATTTTAATCAAAAGTAATAACCATCCGTAATTGCTGTAATAGTGGCATTCACGTTCTATGTAAGGCATTACCTATTGTACTTTCCACGGAAGTCTTGCAACGGGAAAGCCTCTTGCTAAAGTATTGTTGATACCTCCAAACATTTAGAAGCAATGAAGGTACTCAAGAAGATAAAACTTTAAGTCATCTCATAAAAGGTTAAAAGGCCACACGGTCAATGTTCTAATATAATCTTCTTTGTCAGTTTCTTGTCTTTGTAACTGAAATGAGAGGATTTTTTTTCCCTTGGGAGGGCTATGTTATGAACACACGTATTACAGAGACATGAGTTTTATTCATCAAGCTGATGAAAGTAACTATTGGTCTCTGTCTTAGTCCATTAAGGTAGCTATAATAAAATAACACAGACAGGTGGGCATGTAAACATAGAAATGTATTGCTCACAGTTCTGGAAGCTGGAAGTCCTGTATAGGGCTCCCTGTGTGGTCAGGTTCTACACCTGGTGAGAGTCCACCACCCAGGTGCATAAGTAGCCAACTTGTTCTTGTAGCCTCGCATGGCAAAGGGGCTAGGGAGCTCTCTCAGGCCTCTGTTTTAAGGACACTAATCCCATCACTGGGGCTTTTGTCCTCATCACTTTGTCACCTCCCAGTGCCCCCCCCCCCCAATACCATCACCAAGAGCATTAGGTTTTTGACACATTAATTTGGGCTGGGGGGCACAAATATTCGATGTATGGTAATCACTAAGAAGTCACTGAGTTTAACTCACAAATATTTGTCCCTTGGTTTGGTTATGAGTGTGGGTTAGATATGCATAGCGCTTAGGATAAAATGGAATCATACATATCAGAGCTAGAAGGAACACTAGGGTAATTTGCTGATCTGACCTTCAAATTTCACAAACGGGGAAGGTGGAATCCAAGTAGTGGATGTGATTTACTCACATCCCCATGACAGGTCAGTTGAAGAACCAGAACTAGAGTCCTGGTGTCATGACTCCAAATTCAGTAGCTTTTATATCTAAGCACTTGCCTTCCCATTGATGATGTTTTGATTTAAAAAAAAAAAAATCAGTCTTAAGAAAATTCTAAAACAATATTTCTGAACCATGTCATACTTTTCTGTATAAACTTTCCATCACCATCACATTTTGAGTGGAGATAGCTTCCATCCATCCCTAAACATGTTGTCTATCTCACTCTCAACTTTACTGGAACAATCACAGAGACCAGGACAGCGGGCATTGTTTAAACTTAATATATCTTAAATTAAATTAGGTCTAGCTCTGTGGTTTAATGTATTCTAACATACTGACACTAACATTGTTGCACTTTAGACAAATGTTATTTATTGTTAGACTATAAATATGCTTCATGTAATGAATTGCAGTAGGGGTCTTGGTAGTTTTTTATTGGTTGACCACCCTCTTTGGGCACCCTCTTTGGGACCGTTGTCAACACTGCTAGCAAATGTCATGCGAATCACTCTCAAGGAAATAAAACTTTCATGCAACAGGCCTAAAATGGTGGTTGGGCAAGAGGCACCATAGTTTTGAGTCCATTGATCAGAGATATAAACTTTAGGACCACTTGAGAGAAACGAAAACCCTATTATATGCCTATGGGTAAGGTAATAGTGAGCCTGAACACAGGATGTCTGACGCTTTGGGAGAAAGCACAATACAAATACCTGAAAATGCAACACGCAACCTTCTCGGTCAAAGGTGATATACAGAGCATGTTCACTTCAAATGAGTATGTCCCATACTCAAGCTTCTCCTTGACAATAGATTAATTAGCAGGGGGAGAAACACTGGACAGTAGATATGTGGGAGAATTTGGTATAGCATAATTATTTGAATAAGCAAAAACAAAAATCACAAACTGGAAGCTAGGTAGAAACTGGGTAACCCTTTAAATAATTGGACCAGAAGATTAGAGCTATTTTTGGAAACCAAAATATATTGCCTTTGAGTACAACAATTTGTCCTGGATGAAAGAATACCAACACTTACAAGAAAGGATTGGGACATTATTTTGTGATTTATTATGGGGAGTAATCATAATAAAAATAAGTAATGTTTTTATGAATTTTATGAACGGTGCTATAGTAGATATAATGTGGGAAGACAAAATTGGAAAGCCAGACAGAAAGAAGTTGTTAATTAGTATCATTCCATAAGGAGATAAGATTTTGGAAATACAGGAATGTTGCATATTCTTCAGAAAAGTTATTCAGGAGAAAAGTCTATTACTTAAAAGAGCTAAATATAGCAGGTTTAGTAAAAAATGGAGTTGCTTTAATAAATTTGGGAGAAACCATACTTGTCAGCCAAAACTAAAAAATAAGATACAAAAATTAAAAAAATTAAACCACACATGTAAACACACACACACGCACACACACATACACACACACATACACAGGATCCAAGTGTGTCTAAATCCTTGTGACTCCAAATTGAGATGAGCAAAGTACAGTGGTTCTGGAATGAAATAGAGTTATTATGTCAGCTAAGTTTACACTGTATCACCATATTCCTAATAGTACAGCCAATTGACCCCCAATTATGGTAATAACATTATATAGAGAACATTCTGTACCAGTAGAGTTAGCGAAAGTAAGAGGCTAACATGTGAATGATACAGCTGTTTTTCTCTTGGGGGAAGATTTGGAAAGGAATGTAAGAAGGGCAGAGCCACAAGTAATGAAGCCACAAGTAAGGGAAATTTTATGTGGAAATAAAAGTATTAAGTGAATTCTATAGGTCTGCAGAAACTTCCAGTACTAGATATCTGTAAAATTTTATTTCACCCACTATTCACCTTCAAATGTGTGTAATTAATGGTCCACGCACTTGCACAACACATGGACTCACCCATCGTCCTCTATGGTAGTGCCATTCAGAGAGAACCTCTGGGACAACAAAGCAGAAGAAGCTCATTTCCTGGGTGTCCTGTACAAAATGACCTGAGGTCAGAGACATTGAACCAGCCTAGGACTTCAACTGCTTGTCCTGTACTTATATTTACCCTGCTTTGCAACCCCTTAGAGGAGGTGTGAGAGAAGAAGAAGAAGAAATAAATGTTGGAATTTTAATGTACTTAGACAGTGATGATATTAAGAAGGAATTAAAATCAAGACAATAAAAGTACATGACATGATGATGAGATTTGCTACATACAAAAAGGTTAAAGTGATAAAGAATTATTGATGTCATAACAAATGCTACGACAAGAAAAATACTCAGAAAATTTTGCACTCCCAGTGCACTAGTTTTTATTGCTATATAACAAATTATCCAGGAATTCCATGATGTAAAACAAGAAATATTTATTATCTTATAATTTCTATGAGTCAGGAATCAGGGTATGGCTTAGTTGGATGCCTTTGGCTAAAGGTTTCTCATGAGGTCACGGGGTTTTGAAGACTCAACTGGATCTGAGGGAAGAGTCGTTTCTAAGCTCACTCACGTGATTGTTGTCAGGCCTCACTTTCACTGCATGGGTCTCTCCACAGAGCTGCCTCATGACATGGCAGTTGGCTCCTCTCAGAGTGAGAGAGCCGTGAGGGAGAAAGCATCCAACCTGGAAGCCATAGCTTTTTGCAACCTGGCCTTGAGAGTGACATTCTATTATTCCTGTCTGGTATATTCTATTCTATCCCTGAGAAATATCCATTATTATTTAATTCGTACTAGAAATCTATATGGTAAATATAACATCATCCCCGTTCTGTGCGTGTGGAAACTAAAATCCAAATAATTCACATAAGTGTACCAAGGTGGCACAGATCTGAGTAGCAAAGCTAGGATTCAAATCTAGGCATAGGGCTGAGGCTTAAATACTATATTATACAGCAATTCCGTATTATAATGCTTAAAATGGAACTCAGATGATGATGTGGCGTTTTGATGGTGGGAAAGAAGAACAGCCATTTGCTCAAGTCTTAATTAAAACGTTTCATCGTGAGAACACCTCCAAGATGTGTGTTTAGGAGAGGGAAGAAGTTTAAATATTTGCTGGGTAAAGGCTGAGGAAAGTCACTCACAGTTCAGTGTTGGCCTATGAAGTGCTAACTATTCATGGGAACACTTAGGTTCTGTTAACACAGCATAGGATGGAGGAGTAGAAATCCTGGGGCCATGGGTCAGCAGCCAATCATTAAATGATGTTCTTGAGCAAGAGAGGTGAGGAAGAACAGCCAAGACTCAATCTTGCATATGCCATGGTAAATGTTTCAGTTCCTCAGTAAATGATAAGTGTAAGTTTTCTCTGTATACTTCATTATTTTATATTTTACTAGTTTTTCCCCACTTCAAAAATGCTACACATCATTGTCTGTGGTCTGGGCCTCATCACAACTGTATAAAACCCTAAAAATAGTGGAGAATCCTGGAGGGGAATGAGCCAGAGAGGGAATTCACAAATCTTTTCTAGCCACACCATGTTTTGTTTGAAACTGGAGTAATGGAACAGCAGCTACCACCATCACCAACTTCAAGTGGGGAGATCCAGCTGTACAAAAGCACTTGTGCTTGCCTTGGAGAGAGCCAAAGAGTTTTTGATCAAAAAACCCTCCTGTCACTTGTTTTCCAAAACAGAGATCTGAAGACTCTGACTGGAGTGCCTGGGTGGCTTAATCCGTTAAGCATCTGACTCTTGACCTCGGCTCAGGTAATCATGTCACAGTCCGTGAGCTCAATCCCTGCATCAGACTCTGTGCTGAGAGTGCAGAGCCTGCTTGGGATTCTCTCTCTCCCTCTCTCTCTTTCTCTGACCCCCTCCCCATTCTCTCTCTTTCTCTCTCTCTCTCTAAAAATAAATAAATAAATAAACCTAAAAAAAAATCAAAGACTCTGACCAAAAAAAATGAGAGTTCTCTTCTTACCTTGGCTATTTTTGCCTTTACAATTGATTTTTCCCAAGAGAATGCATTTCTGTTCCACACATGCTCTAATACCATCCAGAAAAGCTAAAGCTCATCAGGAGAATGAAAATGTGACATTGTTGTGGAGACAGGGAAATGGTAACATGTAGCCAACTGTTGTGACAGGTAGCAACAATCCTAGAGAACTAGATAAAAACAAAACAGAGTAAAATAAAATACAAGCAAAAAACACCCACCCTATCAGGTCTACTCCCAAAGATGCCAAAGGAAATTGTGCAGCAAGATATGTCTTCCCTTTGGGCTTCAATTTCCTCCTCTAAAAACAGAAAAGTTATTTGGATTTCATAATCTCTAAGGCCTCTTTCCAGCTTAAATAGCTTATGATTCTAAACCATTCGAATTTGGTAAGCCTCCACTCATTTTGAGCTTGAGCAGGGAAAGCAGTCTCACTGAGCTTTCATGGAATACCTATGTCAAGCTTTCCCAGAATCTGATTTCATAAAGAGTAGCATTGAGAATTACTTTTATTCTGACTTTGTACTTAACTGAGGCCATATTCAATTTTGTTTGTTAGGGGATTTATGAAAAGTGAGGAATAGAAACAAATAAAAACTATCATATGTCATCCATCACCCTTGTGAAAGAAAGGACAGAATTTTAATATTAAAAAGGAAGAATAAATATCAGGATAAAGTGCATGGCTTCAAAATTTGTTAAAAACTCACTGCGTCGACTTTTTTTTTTCTTGCTACAACACTGACCAACAAAATTTTGTCCCGAAACTGCCTTTTTGGAATGTTTGGAACAATTGATCAGTTTTGTTGTGTGTCTCCTCCTATACTCACACTTGGGCAAGAAGCTATTGTGTTCATAAATCACAAAGCATATATCATTATTGTCCTCTCCTGATAGTCAGCTAGGCAACCTGGAAAATATCATCTGTCTGCAAGAATAGTTGAGACTAGTCTCAAGAATACCAAACAGGCAAGAATACCAAACTAGAACCCCAACACACTGCTGGTAAAAATTTAAAATGGTGCAACTCTGGGAAACAGTTTGGTGGTATCTGATAAGCTAAATATGGACTGACGATATGACTGAACAATGCCATTCTGGTTTGTTTGTTTACTCAAGAGCAATCAAACAATATGTATACACAAAGATTTATACTCAAGTACCCAAAGCAGTTTTATTCATGACAATCCTAAACTGGACAAAAAAAAAAAAATGCCCATCTACTGGTAAATAAATCATCAAATTGTGGTATATCTTACCATGATGTAGAACTCACCACTAGAAAGATATAAACTATTGATCCATGTAACATCTTGGACAAATCTCAGAAAACATTACACTGAGCAAAAGAAGACAGATATAGGAATTCATCTGGTATAATTGCATTTATATGAAGTTATGGAACAAGCAAAAGTAATCTTTAGTGAGAGATCATGTAAGTGCCGGGGGTGGAGGGCGGTGGTGGTTGATCACAATTCATTGGTTACATGAATATATTGGCCTGTCAAACTCATCAAACTGTATATTTATAATGTGTGCCTTTTATTATATCTGAGTTACACTTAATATTAATTTTATAAAACAATAAAATACATATTCAAAATTTTGACTTTTCCCCCCCCAAACTTGATATATCTGTTTTTACTCATAACTAACATAATTCAGGTATAAAGTCATCTCACACCTAAAAGAATTAGTGGAAAATGAAAAAAAAGTGCAAAGTGTGTAGTCATAAAGTTGATTTAATACATGTAGTCATTTCAAAATGACTTGCTTTGAGGCAGAAGTGATATGCATGTTCCATTTTAGTTTGTTCTTTTAAAAAATGCATGTTAGCTAAAGGTAAAATTTGTAAATGTCCTTCTTTAGGCTTTTATTATCTCTAATCTGATTGTTGTTATAAATGTATATATAATTTACTAATGTGTAAATGCATGCTATTGAAACATTCTGCCACCTCCCTTAGGGGATCAAGGGAGTGTCATATTATGCATCTGACAATACCTGGCAGATTGCCTTATGTTGCTGAATATATTGAATTGTATTAAGTTGGATTGAAATGAGCCAAATCAAAAGCAGTGAGACACATTATAAAGGGCACTAAGCTAGCATTTAAGAAACTTGGTTTCTAACCCTGGTTCTGCCTCTATATAAATTTGGATGAATTACTTCATTTTTCTGAACTTCATTTTCCTCATTCACTGTACAAACACACTGAGGCCTCCTTTGTGTCCAAACTCAGGATAAGCATGGAAGTCCTGGCCCCTAACATGGTGCAGATGACAGGTAGAGAAGACATAATTACGTAACTAGGACACAACAGTGCAGCAAGTACCATGATGAAGAACACGAAGAAAGGTAGGCGTGGATGCTAGATTGTGCCCTAAACCCACGCTGGGAGAGGCCACAGAATGGATAGGCACACTAAGAGTAACCCAGATGTTGTCACTGAAAATCCTTATATAGACAGAAGCCAGAAGCATCTTTACGTATAAGAGAAATTGCAGCCTAGAGCAGGAGAGGCCCAGAAGTCACGTATGTTGAAAGAAAGCAGGTCTTATTATCCTGGATGGGCCCTGCCCTTTCTCACCACTCATGTGAGGTAGGAATGTAGCAGTGATAGCCAGTGCCAGCCAGAAGCAGGTGACTTCTGGGCTGTGCTAGAGCTTGGCCAGGGTGGAAAGCCAGCGATGGGAGCAGATGGAAAGTCTCACTACTGAGTGTTCCCTCTTCCTGGGCCTTCTCCGTGCTCTGAACTGGGCAGTGTCAACACTTGGCATCCATCTCTAGATAAAAGCAGGGAGAAGGCAGAAGTACTTTGAATTTGCCAAGGGGCAAGATATGCTGGGGGTCAGAGAAGCATAGTGGTCTGGCCCAGATCGTCCCTCTAGGGATTCCTTCTCATGAGCTGTGCTTTGTAACATGGACACCAGGACGGGCACAGGCTAGTGCCTAGTGCCACAGACTGGTCAAAGTCACAGGTGCTCCTTACACAATGAAGCTTTCAAAGAAAAATAATGAAACGTCTGAAAAACGCAAAAACTTACAGATAACATAGAGAAACAAGAAAATAATGTCACCAAATATGAACCAAGGAAAGCTAAAGGAGAGAGGATGGTAATGTTAATAATAGGAATAAGGAGAGTTTTTTTTTAATTTCTTTTTTTTATTTTTTAAAATTTACACCCAAATTAGTTAGCATACAGTGCAACAATGATTTCAGGAGTAGATTCTTTAATGCCCCTTAACCATTTAGCCCATCTCCCCTCCCACAACCCCTCCAGTAATCCTCAGTTTGTCGTCCATAGTTATGAGTCTCTTCTGTTTTGTCCCCCTCCCTGTTTTTATATTATTTTTATTTCCTTTCCCTTATGTTCATCTGTTTTGTCTCTTAAAGTCCTCATATGAGTGGAGTCATATGGTTTTTGTCTTTCTCTGACTGACTAATTTCACTTACCATAATACCCTCCAGTTCCATCCACGTCGTTGCAAATGGCAAGTTTTCATTCTTTTTGATTGCCTAGTAATAATCCATTATATATATATATATATATATATATATATATATATACCACTTCTTCTTTATCCATTCATCCATCGATGGACATTTGGGCTTTCAATACTTTGGCTACTGTTGATAGTGCTACTATAAACATGGGGGTGCATGTGTCCTTTTGAAACAGCACATCTGTATCCAGTGGATAAATGCCTAATAGTGCAATTGCTGGGTTGTAGGGTAGTTCTATTTTTAATTTTTTGAGGAACCTCCATACTGTTTTCCAGAGTGGCTGAACCAGCTTGCATTCCCACCAACAATGCAAAAGAGATCCTCTTTCTCCGCATCCTCGCCAACATCTGTTGTTGCCTAAGTTGTTAATGTTAGCCATTCTGACAGGTGTAAGGTGGTATCTCATTGTGGTTTTGATTTGTATTTCCCTGGTGATGAGTGATATTGAACATGTTTTCATGTGTCGATTGCCATCTGGATATCTTCTTTAGAGAAGTGTCTATTCATGTCTTTTGCCCATTTCTTCACTGGATTATTTGTTTTGTGGGTGTTGAGTTTGATAAGCTCTTCATAGATTTTGGATACTAACCCTTTATCTGATATGTCATTTGCAAATATCTTCTCCCATTCTGTTAGTTGCCTTTTAGTTTTGCTGATTGTTTCCTTCGCTGTGCAGAAGCTTTTTATTTTCATGAGGTCCCAGAAGTTCATTTTTGCTTTTGTTTTCCTTGCCTCCGGAGACGTGGTGAGTAAGAAGTTGCTGCGGCCAAAATCAAAGAGGTTTTTGCCTGCTTTCTCATCGAGGACTTTGATGGCTTCCTGTCTTACATTGAGGTCTTTCATCCATTTTGAGTTTATTTTTGTGTGGTGTAAGAAAGTGGTCCAGGTTCATTCTTCTGCATGTTGCTGTCCAGTTTTCCCAGCACCACTTGCTGAAGAGACTGTCTTTATTCCATTGGATATTCTTTCCTGCTTTGTCAAAGATTAGTTGGTCATATGTCTGCTGGTCCATTTCTGGGTTCTCTATTCTGTTCCATTGATCTGAGTGTTTGTTCTTGTGCCAGTACCATACCGCCTTGATGGTTACAGCTTTGTAGTATAGCTTGAAGTCTGGGATTGTGATGCCTCCTGTTTTCTTTTTCAAGATTGCTTTGGCTATTCGGGATCTTTTCTGGTTCCATACAAATTTTAGGATTATTTGTTCTAGCTCTGTGAAGAATGCTGGTATTATTTTGATAGGGATTGCATTGAATATGTAGATTGCTTTGGGTAGTATCGACATTTTAACAATATTTGTTCTTCCTATCCAGGAGCATGGAATCTTTTTCTATTCTTTTGTGTCTTCTTTAATTTGTTTCATAAGCTTTCTATAGTTTTCAGTGTATAGATTTTTCACCTCTTTGGTTAGATTTATTCCTAGGTATTTTATGGTTTTTTGTGCAACTGTAAATGGGATCGATTCCTTGATTTCTCTTTCTGTCGCTTCATTGTTGGTGTATAGGAATGCAACCAATTTCTGTGCATTGATTTTATAGCCTGCAACTTTGCTGAATTCATGAATCAATTCTAGCAGTTTTTTGGTGGAATCCTTTGGGTTTTCCATATAGAGTATCATGTCATCTGCGAAGAGTGAAAGTTTGATCTCCTCCTGGCTGATTTGGATGCCTTTTATTTCTTTGTGTTGTCTGATTGCAGAGGCTAAGACTTCCAATACTATGTTGAATAACAGTGGTGAGAGTGGACATCCCTGTCTTGTTCCTGACCTTAGGGGGAAAACTCTCAGTTTTTCCCCATTGAGGATGATATTAGCATTGGGTCTTTCATATATGGCTTTTATGATCTCGAGGTATGCTCCTTCTATCCCTACTTTCTTGAGGGTTTTTATCAAGAAAAGATGCTGTATTTTGTCAAATGCTTTCTGCATCTATTGAGAGGATCATATGGTTCTTGTCCTTTCTTTTATTGATGTGATGAATCACGTTAATTGTTTTGCAGATATTGAACCAGCCCTGCATCCCAGGTATAAATCCCACTTGGTTGTGGTGAATAATTTTTTTAATGTATTGTTGAATCCAGTTGGCTAATATCTTGTTGAAGATTTATGCATCCATGTTCATCAGGGAAATTGGTCTATAGTTCTCCTTTTTAGTGGGGTCTCTGGTTTTGGAATCAAGGTAATGCTGGCTTCATAGAAAGAGTTTGGAAGTTTTCCTTCCATTTCTATTTTTTGGAACACCTTCAAGAGAATAGGTGTTAACTCTTCCTTAAATATTTGGTAGAATTCCCCTGGAAAGCCATCTGGCCCTGGACTCTTGTTTTTTGGCAGATTTTTGATTACTAATTGGATATCCTTACTAGTTATGGGTCTGTTCAAATTTTCTATTTCTTCCTGTTTCAGTTTTGGTAGTGTATATGTTTCTAGGAACTTGTCCATTTCTTCCAGATTGCCCATTTTATTGGCATATAATTGCTCATAATATTCTCTTATTGTTTTTATTTCTGTTGTATTGGTTGTGATCTCTCCTCTTTCATTTTTGATTTAATTTATTTGGGTCCTTTCCTTTTTCTTTTTGATCAAACTGGCTAGTGGTTTATCAATTTTGTTAATTCTTTTGAAGAACCAGCTTCTGGTTTCATTGATCTGTTCTACTGTTTTTTTTTTTTTTTTCGGTTTCGATAGCATTAATTTCTGCTCTAATCTTTGTTATTTCCTGTCTTCTGCTGGTTTTGGGTTTTATTTGCTATTCTTTTTCCAGCTTCTTAAGGCATAAGGTTAGGCTGTATATCTGAGATCTTTCTTCCTTCTTTAGGAAGGCCTGGATTGCTATATACTTTCCTCTTATGACCGCCTTTGCTGCATCCCAGAGGTTTTGGGTTGTGGTGTTATCATTTTCATTGACTTCCATATACTTTTTAATTTCCTCTTTAACTGCTTGGTTACCCCATTCATTCTTTGGTAGGATGTTCTTCAGTCTCCAAGTATTTGTTACCTTTCCAAATTTTTTCTTGTGGTTGATTTCGAGTTTCATAGTGTTGTGGTCTGAAAATATGCACGGTATGATCTCGATCTTTTTGTACTTGCTGAGGGCTGATTTGTGTCCCAGTATATGGTCTATTCTGGAGAACATTCCATGTGCACTGGAGAAGAATGTATATTCTGCTTTAGGATGAAATGTTCTGAATATATCTATTAAGTCAATCTGGTCCAGTGTGTCATTCAAAGCCATTGTTTCCTTGTTGATTTTTTGATTAGATGATCTGCCCATTTCTGTGAGTGGGGTGTTGAAGTCTCCTATTACTATGGTAGTATTATCAATGAGTTTCTTTATGTTTGTGATTAATTGATTTATGTATTTGGGTGCTCTCACATTTGGTGTATAAATGTTTCCAACTGTTAGGTCTTCTTGGTGGATAGACCCCTTGATTATGATATAATGCCCTTCTGCATCTCTTGATACAGTCTTTATTTTAAAGTCTAGATTGTCTGATATAAGCATAGCTATTTTGGATTTCTTTTGTTGACCATTAGCATGATAGATGGTTCTCCATCCCCTTATTTTCAATCTGAAGGTGTCTTTAGGTCTAAAGTGGGTCTCTCGAAAACAGCATATAGATGGATCTTGTTTTCTTATCCATTCTGTTACCCTATGTGTTTTGATTGGAGCATTGAGTCCACTGACGTTTAGAGTAAGTATTGAATGATATGAATTTATTGCCATTTTGATGCTTGTAGAGTTAGAGTTTCTGGTGGTGTTCTCTCATCCTTTCTAATATTTGTTGCTTTTGGTATTTATTTATTTATTTATTTATTTATTTCTCTCTCCATATTTTTTTTCATCTTTTCTCCTCTCAGAGAGTCCCCTTAAAATTTCTTGCAGGGCTGGTTTAGTGGTCACAAACTCCTTTAATTTTTGTTTGCCTGGGAAACTTTTTATCTCTCCTTCTATTTTGAATGACAGCCTTGCTGGATAAAGAAATCTTGGCTGCATATTTTTCCGATTCAGCCCACTGAATATATCCTGCCACTCCTTTCTGGACTGCCATGTTTCTGTGGATAGGTCTGCTGCAAACCTGATCTTTCTTCCCTTGTAGGTTAGGGACTTTTTTTCTCTTGCTGCTTTCATGATTCTCTCCTTGCCTGAGTATTTTGTGAATTTGACTATGATATGCCTTGTTGATGGTTGGTTTTTGTTGAATCTAATGGGGGTCCTCTGTGCTTCCTGGATTTTGATGTCTGTGTCTTTCCCCAGGTTAGGAAAGTTTTCCATTGTGATTTGCTCACATAACCCTTCTACCCCTATTTCTCTCTCTTCATCTTCTGGGACCCCTATGATTCTGATGCTGTTCCTTTTTAATGAGTCACTGATTTCTCTAATTCTTAAATCGTGCTCTTTTGCCTTAATCTCCCTCTTTTTTTCTGCTTCATTATACTCTGTAGGTTTGTCCTCTATATCGCTGATTCTCTGTTCTGCCTCATCCATCCTTGACACCACTGCATCCGTCTGTGATTCCAGCTTAGTTATAACACTTTTAATTTCATTCTGGCTATTTTTTACTTCTTTTATCTCTGCAGAAAGGGATTCTAATATTTTTTGACTCCAGCTAGTATTCTTATTATCATGATTCTAAATTCTGGTTCAGACATCTTGCTTGTATCTGTGTTGGTTAAATCCCTGGCTCTCATCTCTTTGTGCTCTTTCTTTTGGGGTGAATTCCTTCGTTTTGTCATTTTGAAGGGAGAAAAGGAATTAATGAGGTAGAAAATTAAAATTAAAAAAATTAAAATTAAAAAATAACACACACACACACACACACACACACACAAACTGAATAAATGATGCTATATCCTAGGTGTGTTTTGGTCTGGGTGTTGAAAGTGGTTTGACAGATTAGAGAAAAAAAAGCAGGGGGAAAGAAAAAAAAGAAAATCATTTGAGAATTTGAAAAAATGAATACACTGAAGTAGACTAAAATGAGATGATGGGGGTAAAATAGAATTTGAAAAAATATACACAAAAGTAAAGAATAGAGTAGAAAAAATTAAAGAAAAATACTTTTAATGAAAATTAAAAATAAATATGAATTTTTCTTTTTCTGTATTCAAAAAAGAAAAGAAACGAAAAAGAGAAAAACTGTAAAAAAAGAAAAAAAGGAAATTGTTTCAAAATTTGAATAAGTGAATACACTATAGTAGACTAAAATAAAATGATGGAAGTAAAATAGAATTTGAAAAAATTTACATAAAAGCAAAAAATATAATAAAAAAATTTAAATAAAAATATTTTTAATAGAAATTGAAAGTAAAAATTAAGTTTTTCTCTTTCTGCATTCAAGAAAAAGAGAAGAAATGAAAAAGAGAAAAAAAAGAAAAAAGAAAAAAAGGGAAATTGTTTGAAAATTTAAAAAGGTGAATACACTCAAATAGACTAAAATAAAATGATGGAAGTAAAATAGAATTTGAAAAAAATTACACAAAAGTAAAAAATATAGTAATAAAAATTAAATAATTTTTTAATAAAAATTGAAAATAAAAGTTAATTTTTTCTCTTTTTGTATTCAAGAAAAAGAAAAGAAGTGTAAAAGTGAAAACAAAATGAAAGAAAATTGAATACATGGACCTGATAACAGATTGAAGTAGGATTTAAATTACTTCGTTTTCCCCTAGAAGTCAGTCTATGTAGCACTTTATAGTCCCTAAATGAAGTTGCCCAGCTGGGCAGGGCTCAGTGTAACGGCTCTGCTCTCCACTAGATGGTGCTGCTAGCCTACTGGGGTGAATTGTTGCGGTGCTCATGGGTGCACATGCGCATGCGCGGGAGCGGTGAAAAATGGCGTTACCCAGCCACCCAGTCTGTTCTCCGGGATCAGCAATCGCACACCTGTCCTCCGTCTTCAGCTCTCGTCCACTCCCCGCTTTTTCACTCTCCGTGACCAGGCCCCAGGCAGTACCTCTCTCCTGAGTTTTATCTCAGATCCGGCTGTTTTCCCTGGCTCCTTACTTCCGAAGGACTGCGGCTTTGACCCATTTGGCCCTTCTGTGGGAGGGTCTCACCAAGCAATGGCCGAATGAGCAATGGCCAAATATCAGCTGCACCCAGGAATGCCCACTGGACCCTGCTGCTGCCGGTGCCCCGAGTCTGTGGCCAGGTGCCAGTCCACCCCAGAAAAAGTTCGCGTGACAGTGTAGCAGCAGCGTTTCAGGGATTACGGAAAATCACAACACATGTCTGTCACCAGGCTTCACCCTTAACAACCTTGTTCCAGCACCAGTGAATGTGGCTGTTTTCCGGGGTCTGCTGGGACCAGGTGGCTTCAATAGTCTCTGCCAAATGTCCTTCCAGCAGTGGAACTGCTTTTCTCCGTGTGGCCCGAGAACCTCCTGGACCCCACTCTGTTCCTCGGGATTCGCCCTTCCCACCAGAGCACCACCAGGTATGGAGCTGCGGAGTTGCAGCCTTTGCATTCCCCTTGTCTTCCTGGAATTTATACCCTCTCCTTTCTCCTTTCTCCCTTTTTAGTTTAGTCCCTGCGGCTATTTCCAATTTTCCATTTTCTCTCCAGCTGCTTTTGGGGAGGGGTTCTTTTCCAGTATTCTCCACCCCCACCCCCAGTCTCTGTCCTCTCTCCCCTGGCAAAAGCACCTCCCTCCTGCGCCTTCTCGCTCCCCCAAGTTCACCCCTTCCCACCGCGTACCTGCTGAATTCTGTGGTTCAGGTTGTGCAGATTGTTGTGTTAATCCTCCAATCAGTTTTCTAGGTGTGTAGGATGGTTTAGTGTTGGTCTGGCTGTATTTCATGGATGCGAGACACACAAAAAACTTCCATGCTGTTCCGCCCAAGGAGAGTTTAAGTCTGATAATATATGAAAATTTTAGTCCATAGCTTGGTAAATGGAACAACATATTTTGAATATTCAAGTCATTACCATGTATGTACCTAACCATATAGCCTCTATGAAAAGCAACTAACAATAATTATTTTAATTGATTTTTTTCTTTTTCTTCTGTGAATTGTATCTTTTCACAGTGTTTTCCCATTTTCTGTCTTTTGCTTGCTAATGTATAGGAGTTCTTAGCATAGTAAAAGGATTAGTTGTTTCTCACTTGTCATCAATGTAAAATATTCTCCACTCTCTACTCTTCTGCTGACTTCACAATTTTCTGTTCTCTGTTGAATGGAAATATTTTATTTGTATGCTTTCACATCTATCAACTATTTACTTCAAGCTTTGTGCTTCTAAATCTCTTTATTAAAATGCCTTTATTAAATCCTTCCTAATTTACATCTTCTATTACTTTTATAATTTTACTGTACTCATTTAATTCTTTAATATATGTGGAGACCAATATTGCCTATGCTGTGGTGTAATGATCAATTTACTTTGGAAATGCACTAAATTTGTAGATGAATAGGGAGAGAATTTATGTCTTAATGATATTTATTTTTTTGATCCATTAACACGGCATGTGGCTACATTTTTTAGAAATGTAAATGTAATGTGTCTATGCTCTTTATTAATCAGAGAAATTAAAATTACAAATACAAGAAGATGCCTCTACATTCCCACCAAAAAGTAGCTAAAATTAAAAAGATTGAGAGGAACATGGGTGGCTCAGTCAGTTAAGTGTCTGCCTCTTGATTTTGGCTCAGGTCATGGTCTCATGGTCATGAGACCCAGCCCCCTGTATGGCTCCATGCTGGACGTGAATCCTGCTTAAGATTCTCTCTCTCCTCCTTCTGCCCCTCCCCAGCTCATGTCTGCATGCTTGCTCTCTCTCTCTCTCTCTCTCTCAAAAAAGAAAAAAAAAAGAGGGTCACTAAAAAGATTGATCTTATCAAGCTCTGGTAAGAATTTGTGGCAATACGATTTTTATTCACTACTAATCACTAGTGCAGATATATTAACCATTCTGGAAAATTGGTATTACCAACTAATGTTGGATACACCCTGAGCTACAGAAACCCTAAGAATAACCTAGAAATTTCACTTCTCAGTGTATATCCTACATGTTCACCAAAATACATACAAGAATAATCATATCACTTTTTTTTTTGTCTCAGCTTAAAGCTAGAAAAACCCTATTAAGGTGATTTTCCACTTTAAAAGGAAAGGAAAGTGCTATCTTCATCTCAGTAGATGTCAATAAGACATTTGATAAGATAAAACACTACCCTTGGCAAAACCACCCAGTACACTAAAAATGGAAAATAGACATTTAACCTTATAAAGTATGTCACCAAAAAAACCCACAACACACACTTTTTAACTTAACTGAAAATTTGTCTTTGAAAATAAGAATAAGATAATGTTGCTCATCAACACTTTTATTCATCAATGAATTGGAAGTCCCAGATTAGAAGGAAAGGTAATAAAAACAAACAAAAATATGAAGATGGAAAAAATTAATAAAGCTTTATGTATATATTATATGATTACCTATGAAAAAAGGAATACACTAAAGCACTACCATAAATGACTAGAATTTTTAATTTTTTTCTAAAATTGTGATTAATAATCAACGTCTGAAGTATTAGTTTTTCTACAGCCATAAGATAATAACAGAAATGTAGTTTAAAATACTCTTTACAATTATTTCAAACATATAAATAAGGTAGGAATGAATCTAAAAACATATGTGTAAGAAAATTTAAAAAGTTTTTTTAATGATTAAGAGCCATTATATGAGACATAAGTTATGAGACAGACTGTGTTCATTGACTAAAAAATAAAATCTTAATGTTTCAGTCCTCCTAAAATTGATCTAAACATTCAATTCAACCCTACCCAAACCCAACAATTTTTTTATTGGAAATATACATGTAGAATCTAAAATGTATATGGATGAGCAAAGATCCAAGGATAAATAAATAATATGAATCCTGGAAAGGAAACAAGAATGTAAATTTGTCACAAGGATTTATCATAAATCAGTAATAATGAAGAAAGTGTGGCATTGAATGTGGATAGACAAATAGAATAATGTGAAACAATGGAGAGTCAGGACACAGAATGACAGAGCTAATAATGAAGATCATTGATTAAAGGATGGACTTTACAGTAAAACTACTAGGATAATTATTATGTAGATTAAAAAGAATTAAATTTGTCCCACTACTCGTACCATATGCAAATATAAATTCCAGTTGGATTAAGACATAAATGTCAAAACAAAACTAAAATTTTAGAAATCACCATGGAAGAATATCTTGACCTTGCATAAAGGAGTATTTCTTAAACAAGACGGATCACGCGCACACACAGACACACACACAAAAGATTTAACTGAATATTAATTTTATTCAAACAAAATAAATTTCCTAATCAAATCACACAAAAGAACAAGAAAAGAGAAGACACAATTGAAGAAGATATTTAGGACATGTATAACTGACAATGAATTAGGATCCAGAGCATATTAAAAAATCTTCTGCCTATCATTAATGGAAAAACAGAAACACGAACACAAGACTTGGAAGGGTAATTTATTGAGAAGTGTTCACAAGTAGCTGATTGATATATAAAAAGGATGCTCAACCTCAAAATAGGCAGGGATTTTTCAAATTAAACCACAATGAAATAGCACTGCACATCCAGCAAATTGGCAAAGATGAAATCTGACAATATGTAGTGTAGGTAAAGAATAAGAAAAATAATCACATACTGCTAGGGGAGTGTAATTGGTTAAAAATAAAAAATAGAAAAAAATGGCATTATGTTGGAAAAGTTAAAATATGTACATCATAAGATCTAGAAATTCTCCTAACTTCATAACATGGAGGTAATCTTGCAGACTTACCCCAGAATATTGGTACAGAATGTTCATTGCAGCACTAGATGTAATAGCAAAAAATCTGAAACAACTCAAATGTTCACTGACAATAGGATAGATAAATAACATATAGTCATATGATGAAAAACTACACACCAGTAAAATTATTGAATTAGACTTATATCCATAACAGATGATTCTTAGAACATAATATTGAACAAAGAAAGGTTTAGAAAATATTCTACATTGCATAGAATTTTAAGAAATGTACAACATTAGGGGGTACCTGTGTGGCTCACTTGAGCAACTGACTCTTGATTTTGGCTCAGGTCATGATCCCACCTGAGCCTGGAGCCTCCTTAAGATTCTCTTTCTCTCTGTCTCTGTCTCTGTCTCTGTCTCTGTCTCTCTGTCTCTCTCTCCCCCTGTCCCTTCCTCTGCTCATACTCTCTCTCTCTAAAATAAATAAAAATGAAAAAAATTGTAAAAATAAGTGTACAAAATTAATTAGTATATCATATTGAGATATAAATATAGCCATGAAAACTAACAGAAAATCAAGGGAAAAGTACTTACAGATTACAAAGGAGAAATAAAAAATTATAATGAAATCTAATAGAGCAGAGCCTTAGAGGGACCAGTGATTCCTGTGTCATGAACTGAAAAGTGTGATTATCTCAATCCACCCAGATAATCACAGGCTCCAGGGGAAGAGAAAAAAACATCATTCTAGTAAAGGACAGAGAGATGATTTGTGTTTTCATGCCTTGCAGTCACTCTATACCCTGCTATCACCCACACACCTGGGGCAATCATGTAAAGACATGGATGGAATCTCTGCAATTGCCTTTATTTATAACTTTAAAAATTCTGTAAATTGGTAGGAGTTCAGATAATTATCAGAAATGGACACTGCAGGGGTACCTGGGTGGCTCAGTGGGTTGGGCATCCGACTTCAGCTCAGGCATGATCGCGGGGTCCGTGGGTTTGAGCCCCGCGTCGGGCTCTGTGCTGACAGCTCAGAGCCTGGAGCTTGTTTCAGATTCTGTGTCTCCTTCTCTCTCTGACCTTCCCCCATTCATGCTCTGTCTCTCTCTGTCTCAAAAATGAATAAACGTTAAAAAAAAATTAAAAAAAAAAAAAAAGAAATGGAGACTGCAGAGATGAGGTGACAATAATACCCATTGACTCTCCATATGTCCAGCAAGCTCACAATCATATTAAGTCCTGAAAAATATGGGGTGGTGCTATTGTATGCCATTCATTTTTTGGTTATGACATTTTGACCCTAGTACTTACATCCAGTTAATCAGGAATGGTTAAAGGGAAATGTGCCTTCACACATCTCTCTAATTCTATAGTTTTTGTCATTGCTTGGATTGGGCATATTCATCCTGAGGCTTGACATGGAGTTGCTTTTGTTTTCGTTAAGGTCAGTGGCATAACGCTCTGTCTCTGTCTGTCTCTGTCTCTGTCTCTCTCTCAAAAACAAACATTAAAAAATAAAAAATAAATAAAGAAAAAGCTTTTTAAAAAAGAACCTATAAAACATATAAAATAAAGTTTAGAAATCATATTTTAAGTGTATAGACTTAAGCCATGTAACCACATTGTATAGCAAAATAGGTATAAGTCAGATCCAAGAACTATTCTAGTACATTAGGATGTTCCCTTAAGCTTATTTTTCATCAGTAATATCTGCAAGGGGTAATCATTATTCTAACTTTCATTATCAATTGGTTTTACCTGTCTCTGAACTTTGTATATATTGGCTAATATAGTATGTATTCTTTTGCAATGTCAGTTTTGAGGTAATAATGATAATGTCTGTAAGACCCATCC
Source organism: Prionailurus bengalensis (assembly GCF_016509475.1). NCBI lineage: Eukaryota > Metazoa > Chordata > Mammalia > Carnivora > Felidae > Prionailurus > Prionailurus bengalensis. The sequence goes on along the minus strand of NC_057345.1, from coordinate 121,628,344 downwards.
ATTTTGTTTCAGGAGTCAGTAATTATTATATTTTAGTTGCTGTATAGCAGTCCCTTGGATGAAACCTCCCATAATTTATTTATACATTCTTTTAAAATGGAGATTTGTATAAGTCCCACTTTTTGCATATTGTGAATGAAACCACTATGCACCTCTATCTTGGTAGACATATGCACTTTATGTTTTGGAGCTCAAACCCAGAAATGGATAGTATTTTGTAAATACTGCTAAATAGTCTTACAAAGTATCTATAATTAATTTTATTCCCAACTGCATTATATAAGAGTCCAGAGTTTCCGTAGCATTGCTTATAACTTTGCATTGCCAGTCATTTATTTTTTAAAATTTTAGCCATTTTGGTGGATGTGCAATGGTACTTTATGGTGGTTTCATCTCAGCTTTTTTATTGTGATCTTTACAATAATTTTGATTTTATTTTCATTGGTTTTCTTTTATCATTGAGTACTTCTTTATTAAACAATTTTTAAGTAGACTTTTTGTTTTGAGATACTTGTAAATTCACAAGCAGTTTAAACAGATACTTGATTTTACTATTTCTTGCTCTAATGTAACTATAGTTTTATATTTACCTTTAATGTGATTTTTTTAAGTTTACTTAATAATGAAGCATTTTATGTCAAACAAAAGCATATAGACTTTGAAAGAATTTGAGATTTATAAGTAAATGAATGAGATTTTGGACATGGACTTTGTGACTTTGTGGGGTAGGGAATGTAAGGACTTCCTACTCTGGTTTGCATGCAGGAACAATCTCATATCCAGGTAATGCACTGAAACATTATTCAATTTTGTCTCAAAGGTTTTAAAATAAGTTAGTATATAATTTACATCATAATAGTTTACATACCCCAAAATTCCAAATATCTAAGAGTTGAGTTGCCTAAGCTATCCAAAATGGCAGCATCACTATGCCTTTGAATTACAGCTGACCCTTGAATTTGAACCACCTGGCTCCACTTATATGCAGATTTTTTTACAATATAGTACTGTAAATGTATTTTCTCTTTCTTATGATTTTCTTAATAACATTTCCTTTTCTCTAGCTTACTTTGTTGTAAGAATGCAGCATAAAATACATATAGCATACAAAATACATGTTAATCAACATTTCATATTATTGGGAAGGCTTTGGTCAACAGTAGGCTATCAGTAGTTAAGTTTTTGGATGGTCAAAAGTAATCTGTGAATTTTTGACTGTGGAAGGTCAACACACCTAACCCCTGCATTGTTCAAAGATCAGATGTAATTTTATATCAGGCCACTTCACTGGTTCCTTTAACAAAAATTAGCAATATGTGCATTGTGTTTATTTTTTTAAAATTTTTTTTAACGTTTATTTATTTTTGAGACAGAGAGAGACAGAGCATGAACGGGGGAGGGTCAGAGAGAGAGGGAGACACAGAATCCAAAACAGGCTCCAGGTTCTGAGCTGTCAGCAGAGAGCCTGACACAGGGCTCGAACTCACGGACCGTGAGATCATGACCTGAGCCGAAGTCGGACGCTTAACTGACTGAGCCACCCAGGCGCCCCTATTTTTTAAATAAAATCAATATATGTCAATATTTCAGATAATAATGACTAAAGATGAGAAAATATGTGCTATGCTAAACATAAGGAACCAAACATTTCTTCTTAATCACCATTAACTGTTTATATGGGTACTTGTCTGAGACAAATATTAACTTATTAACTATTAGTTTCAGTCTAAGACTATCCAGGAGAATGTAAAAAATGTATATATATTTATATTTATATTTATATTTATATATATTTATTATATATATATTTTTGCTGCTAAGCTTTTAAGAACTCTATACATAAAATTCTTGGTATAAATAAATAAATGTATACATACATATGCATTTCATAAAATAAAACATTGAGTTCTTATTTATAAATTCATTCTTGCCTATTTTACTGGACAATCATATTGGTAGTAACCACAGCAATAAAAACTAGTCATATTATAACCATTTATATATTAGAAAAACATATTAAAATAGCCTACCCACAAACTACCAAACACCTTCCCAAGTTCCTTTAATATGCCCTCAAATCTATTCTTATTTTCTCTTCCAGTCTTTTCATTCCTAAATCATGTCTTCTTAGTGTTGTTTAATGCATCCTGTTTCCATCTAAAATGGTTTATCTTCCCTATCCTGAAAGGAAAAACCATCACACACACACACACACACACACACACACACACACACACACACCTCTTTCCACAAAATCCAATTCCATGACTCTTCTAGTTCCATTTGATATCTCCTTCTTCATAGTTGTCCTTTCACAAATAAGGAATCTAAGTATCCCTTGACACTTCACACCTTGCTAATCAACCATTAATGTTGATTTATTTGACTAATAAACCTACCTAGGTGATGGTTCCTTCCATCCTCAAGGCTTAATAGATAAATATTCCTCCTTGCACTGTATTCACACACACACATGCACACACGCATGCTCACATGCACTCAGGCATGTACACAGGCATGCCACCCAGTGGATAATCAGGGATACACAAAATTTTGAATTCTCCGTCTGTAATTCACATATGTTTTCAAAATTCATTTGGAAGAAAAATTATAAAATGAGCCTCCTTGTGTCAATATTTTTACTACATAATCACTTCCTAATTGAATGCAATCTGGATACTGTATCACATTGAAACAAAGCTTCACATTGAATCTTGTGTTAGAAACAGTCAGAAGTATTTGTATTTGGTACAGGCTTGCTGCAAACAACTGAACAGGAAGCCAAGAGAGAAGAAATTGTAGCCATCTCAAAAATCAAATATTTTTCTGAGTTTTTTAATTGTATGTATAAAACAAAATTGCATTTTAGGTCATCATTTTTATAGTATTAACATTGGATTTAAAACTAGGGCCTAGGGGCACCTGGGTGCCTCAGTCAGTTGAGCTTCCGACTTCTGCTCAGGTCGTGATCTCACAGCTCCTGGGTTCGGCCAGCTGACATTGAACTCTGTGCTGACAGCTCAGAGCCTAAAGCCTGCTTCAGATTCTGTGTCTCCCTCTCTCTCTGCCCCTTTCCTGCTAGCTCTCTCTCTCTCTCTCTCTCTCACACACACACACAAAAATAAATAAGCATTAAAAATTATAAAAATTAAAAAAAATAAAACTAGGGCCTATACAGATACAATATGTTTTGTTCTAAGCTATTTGCTCCCAGTTTCTCTTTATATACCATTGATCTGTTTTTAAAGAATTACTTACATGTCTGATCTTATAATCTGTCTTTTCAAAGAGTGGCTAATATGTTACTTTCTACTCATTACTCCATTAAAAGGATTTCACACTAATATGATATCGGCTCCTGTCTCTCCTGAGTTTTACATGCAATTAGTTATTACCCTCCCCAGGTTCTACATTCTCAGTGTTTTCTAGTTATAATATAAATTCTCTTTCATTCTTTCTACCATACATAATTAATCTTTATAGAGATGCATATTAAAACCACAATAAAATCAATGAAATACGACTTTACACGTACTAGAATGACTAGAACAAAAATTGCTGACAAATATTCATGAAGATTTGGAGCAACCAGAACTCTCATTCATTGCTGGCAGCAATGTAAATGTTACTATCATTTTAGAAAATATTTATCAGTTTCTAAGGAAGTTAAAACTATAGCTACCCTATGATCTGGTAATTCCAGTTCTAAATCTTTGCCCAAGAGCAATGAAAAAAAAAAAAAAAGTCCATTAAAGACATGCACAGGAATGTACTAGAAATAACCCAAATAGGCATCAACAAAGGAATGGATTAATTTTCACATATTCAATAGAATAAAGGAATAAACTCCTAATATGTTCAACATGGATACATCTCAATAATATGTTGAATGGAAGAAGACACACAAAACAGTATACACTATCTGATTTCACTTACATGAATTCCAAGGAAAAGTGAAACTAATTTATAACAATAGAAATCAGAATAATAGCTCTCTGTTGTGGACAGGACATTTATTGAAAGTGGTCACAAAGGGTATTTTTAGGATGATTTTAGTAGGAGTTTTCAGATGGATTCCTTGAACTGTACTCTTAAATCTGTGTGTTTTATGCTTATTAATAATGTCACCATAAAATAATTTGATCCATGACATTAGCTTCCAAATTTGCCTTTTGATATTCATTTGTATCAATATGCTGGAAGGGAAGGTCCCTTCTCCTTTTGGCTCTAACTAACAGAACAGACCAAATAATCACTTAACAGAGATCAAAATATTGTCTTTACCAATGTTTGAAAAAATGACCTCTTACCACTCCCCCTAAATGCAGAGCTCTCAGATAATGACCAGATTTGAGAATTTAGCTTCTAATCAATCCTCACCTTGAGAATAGCCTGGGAGTTACCCCAGGATTGAAGACAAAAAACTGCAGACATAGCCGCATTTCCCACCCATTTCCATAGCCAAATTTCCCACATTTCCCCTTCCTATAGAAGGATTTTGCCTCAGGTTTTTATAGCAAAGTGCTTAGAGCAAGGAAACTCAAAGAAAGTGTGCCAGTGAGCTCTGCAAGGTCAAAATAAAAAAGAAGCAACTCCTTCCAGAAGCAATAACCTTTAATACCATGACCCTACTTACTGTAAATGGGACCCAATCATTAATTTTTGGGAGACAGGGACTGAAAGTGTTCATATCAATGTTCCTCCTCCATTGAGGGTCAGTGGGAGAAATGTCCTTCACTAATGACAAAAGAGGATATGGTTTCTCACTCATACTGAAAAGAATAATTCAGTTCATTATGGTGTATGTATACAATAAAATAAGCGATCACTAAAAAAAAATGTATTTTTGAGAACAAATGGTTAATATTGTATTGTTACCAGTGTTTTCAAAACAACAACTGCAACACTAGTTACGAACACTGTAGAAAGCAATCACTATTTCATTAAATATATATATGTATATGAGAAATACTGCTTTATAGTTTACATATGCATGGAAATACTAAGAATGGTCATCTATGGTCGATACTACCTACCCAAAGCAATCTACATATTCAACACGATCCCTATCAAAGTAACACCAGCATTCTTCACAGAGCTAGAACAAATAATCCTAAAATTTGTATGGAACCAGAAAAGATCCCGAATAGCCAAAGCAATCTTGAAAAAGAAAACCAAAGCAAGAGGCATCACAATCCCAGACTTTAAGCTATACTACAAAGCTGTAACCATCAAGACGGTATGGTACTGGCACAAGAACAAACACTCAGATCAATGGAACAGAATAGAGAACCCAGAAATGGACACACAAACATATGGGCAACTAATCTTTGACCAAGCAGGAAAGAATATCCAATGGAATAAAGACAGTCTCTTCAGCAAGTGGTGCTGGGAAAACTGGACAGCAACATGTAGAGAATGAACCTGGACCACCTTCTTACACCATATGAAAAATAAACTCAAAATGCATGAAAGACCTGAATGTAATACAGGAAGCCATCAAAGTCCTCGAGGAGAAAGCAGGCAAAAGCTTCTTTGATCTTGCCCACAGCAATTTCTTACTCAACACGTCTCTGGAGGCAAGGGAAATAAAAGCAAAAATGAACTTCTGGGACCTCATGAAAATAAAAAGCTTCTGCACAGCGAAGGAAACAATCAGCAAAACTAAAAGGCAGCCGACAGAATGGGAGAAGATATTTTCAAATGACATATCAGATAAAGGGTTAGTATCCAAAATCTACAAAGAACTTATCAAACTCAACACCCAAAAAACAAATAATCCAGTGAAGAAATGGGCAAAAGACGTGATTAGACACTTCTCCAAAGAAGACATCCAGATGACCAATAAACACATAAAAAAATGCTCAATATCACTCATCATCAGGGAAATACAAGTCAAAACCACAATGAGACACCACCTTACACCTATCAGAATGGCTAACATTAACAACTTAGGCAACAACAGATGTTGGCGAGGATGCGGAGAAAGGATCTCTTTTGCACTGCTGGTGGGAATGCAAGCTGGTGCAGCCACTCTGGAAAACAGTATGGAAGTTTCTCAAAAAACTAAAAATAGAACTACTCTACGACCTGGCAATTGCACTTCTAGGCATTTATCCATGGGATACAGGTGTGCTGTTTCGAAGGGACACATGCACCCCCATGTGTATAGCAGCACTCTCAACAATAGCTAAAGTATGGAAAGAGCCCAAATGTCCATCAATGGATGAATGGATAAAGAAATGTGGTGTATATATATATGTATATATATACATATATATACATATATGTATATATATGTATATATGTATATACATATACATACTCACATGCACACACACACACACAATGGAGTATTACTCAGCAATCAAAAAGAATGAAATCTTGCCATTTGCAACTACGTGGATGGAACTGGAGGGTATTATGCTAAGTGAAATTAGTCAGAGAAAGACAAAAATCATATGACTCCACTCATATGAGAACTTTAAGAGACAAAACAGATGAACATAAGGGAAGGGAAACAAAAATAATATAAAAACAGGGAGGGGGACAAAACAAAAGAGACTCATAAATATGGAGAACAAACTGAGGGTTGCTGTAGGGGTTGTGGGAGGGGGGATGGGCTAAATGGGTAAGGGGCATTAAAGAATGTACTGAAATCATTGCTTCACTATAAAGTAACTAATTTGGATGTAAATTTTAAAAAATAAAAAAATTAAGTTAAAAAAATAAAAAATAAACATTTTTAAAAAATTAAACAAACAACAACAAAAAAACAACAACAACCTGGGTGAATTTCCAGGGAATAAGGCTGTGTGGGGAGAAAGAAGGCCAATCGCAAAAGATTGTAGACTGTATGATTTTATTTATGGAACACGTTTTTAAATGACAAAATCACAGAAATAGAAAACAGATTATTGGCTGCCAAGGGTTAATGAGGGGTCAGGGACAGGACAGAGGTAGGCTTGGCTTTAAAAGGCCAGGCTGAGGGGTCCTTGCAGGGAAATAAATTGTAGCTTGATTGTATCAATGTCAACACTCTGTGATATTTTAGGTTGGGTTTGTAAAATATTACGATTGGGATAAACTAAAGGATACATGAGATTCCTCTGTATTAGTTCTTGCAACTGCCTGTGAAAATACAAATCCCTCAAAAAAAAAAAAAAAGAATGGTCATCTATGGGTGTTAGGCATTAGCTTCATGGTTCTTTATATATTTTTGAATGTTTCAAATTATTTATTATTATCATTAATTTCCTTTAAATAAATCTGAACAACAAACACATCCAAACATGTAATCATGTATTTAAGAGTAATATGAGAGATTTCCTTCTGGGAAAAGATTAGATTTTGTAGAATAATCCAACAACACAATCATCATCATCATCATCATCATCAAAAAAGCAGTGGCATTGCACTAATCAGTCACTGGGGACTCAAAGACAACCCTTCCCTGAAGAAATAAGCAGCACATAAGAACAACATTGAATAGGGGCACCTGGGTGGCTCAGTTGGTTAAGCATCCAACTTCGGTTCAGGTCATGATCTCACAGTTCGTGAGATCAAGCCCCACGTTGGGCTCTGTGCTGACAGCTCAGAGCCTGGAACCTGCTTCAGATTGTCTGTCTTCCTCTCTCTCTCCCCCTCACCTGTCTGCACTCTGTCTCTCTTTCTAAAAAGTAAATAAACATTAAAAAATTTAAAAAAAAAACTGAACACACACAAAGATACTTTACCACACACAGTAAGTACTATGCAAGAGGCACACACAAGAACTGTAGAAAATAATTTCAAAACTTCCCAATTAATTTTGTGATAAAAAATTATCACTATACCAAAATTTCAGGGTCAACCATACTTCACAAATGGCTAGATCTCTAAGAGGAAGAGAACACTTACACCTTCAAAGCAAACAAAATGGCATTTTAGAAGCTATGGCTCGTTGCCACTTAATCCTAGTTGATGATGGGCCATTTCTTTTTTTTTTTAATGTTTTCATATTTTTTATTTTAGAGGAGAGAGAGCCTGAGTGGGGGAGAGGGGCAGAATGAGGAAGAAGAATCTTAATCAGGCTCTCAGCTCAATGCAGAACCCAACATGGGGTTCAATCCCATGACCCTGGGATCATGACTTGAGTGGAAATCAAGAGTCAGACACTCAACTAACTGAGCTACCCTGATACCCTGATGTGTCACTTCTAATGTGACCATACCCAGTGAAGAAATGAGATGGGAATGGACACAACAGGAAGTGCAGCCATTTGGGACCATATTTTACCTAGGGAAATAGATACGAAGCACTAACAGCCTCAAAATTCTCTTTGACAAATTAAAAGTCTTCACTAATACAAACAAATAATTAAAATAACTCCTGTTTGTGGGCAGCTTGCCTTGAATTGCTGCTGTCAGTGGCTATTTATTTATTTTTTTAAAAAATTTTTAAGTGTTTTTATTTATTTTTGAGACAGAAATAGAGCGTGAGCAGGGGAGGGGCAGAGAGAGTGAAACACAGAATCCAAAGCAGGCTCCAGGCTCTGAGCTGTCAGCACAGAGCCCAACGCAGGGCTCGAACTCACAAACTGCGAGATCATGACCTGAGCCTCAGTTGGACGCTTAACCGACTGAGCCACCCAGGCTTCCCGTGGCTATTTATTTTAAACATTTATTTATTTTTGAGACAGTGAGAGACAGAGCATGAATGGGGGAGGGTCAGAGAGAGAGGGAGACACAGAATCTGAAACAGGCTCCAGGCTCTGAGCTGTCAGCACAGAGTCTGACGCGGGGCTCGAACTCACAGACCGCGAGATCATGACCTGAGCTGAAGTCGGCCGCTTAACCGACTGAGCCACCCAGGTGCCCCCCCCCTCCCGGGGCTATTTATTTTAAGAGATAGTAGTCATAATGATAATATTTAGGGTCCTTAAAAAAAGACCACAAATATAGCACAACCAAGAGAGGATTTAGATGTCGGCCAAGAAAAAAAGGGAACAAGGAAATAATATAATTGAGAGCCAAATCAAATGTCCCTGATCAGATGGCATAAACATAAGCAAACTTGGATATGAATATTTTTTAAGTTAGAGTTTCACAAGAGAATGGATAGTTTAGGCAAGTCTGGGAGATTACATTCTACTGTTTCATTCAGTTCAGCAAGAAAAAATAGGTGCTTTAGGCTAGGGACTTGCAACTCTTGGTGCACTGTTAGTAGAACATTCTTAAACTCTTAGAATATAGAGGATGGTTATGTTAACAGCTACTGTTTTTTGGATGTTTACCATGTTTCATTTATGTGTTTGAAATGCTGCACATTTTCTGTCTACTTTTTACAACAGTCCTAAAAGGAAGGGTTCATTTTATTCACTTTGCAGATGAGATTATCAGTGGCTCTAGGAAGACATCAGTTTGTAGTAGGGAGGACGAGTTTTGAACCCACATCTCTCCTATTCCAGAGGCTGTTCCTTACTATATCTTCTTTATTACAGAAGAAAAAGAAGTGCCAACTTCTCTAAAGGAGCTATTTATATCCCTGTACAAAAAGTGCAGAGAAAAATACTTTTGAGAATGCTGGAATAATTTTCGTCTACTTCCACTCCTATTTGCCCTTTCACAATGTTTTTACATCTCTCAAAAATGCTATTGATTTAGATAGTGTGCTGTTAATTTGTATATTCTCCTCATTAGTTTCCTGCAGGCATTTGGCTGTCTACAGATGTCAGGCCCTGAGGCTGTAAAATTCTCTAAGCAGATTGCTTTGAAATATTCTCCCTCCAAAGGCTCCTTGTTTAACTTCTGTAAATCTGCTTTGAGTTGCTTTCCTAACTTGACTTACATGGCTTATGTGTTTGTACACACCAGTTTTATTCAGTGAGTGAGCAAAGATAGTTTTGTAGAGTCCCCAAACTCAATTCTTCCCCTGTTCTGCACATGTTTTATCTTTGGCTGGTTTGCAGACACGAATAACCAACAATGTTGACAATCTGTGTATTCCCACATGAGCACCACCATATTGGCAGCATAACATAGAGAGATTGTGTTTTTCATGCTAAATGAGAGAATTGTTGAGTCGTAATAGATATTTTATGCACTGTAAGTCTCTCAAAAGTTCTCCAAATTATTTAAATGCGTGCGCACACACTATTCTCTGTCTTGGTTTTTTCTCTCTGCCTCTCATTGTCATTATGACGTCTGTTTTGCATTTTACATTTTTTTTACCCAAGAGAGAGGCTGCGAAGATGATAAAGTTCATTTTTTTGGTGTAGTCCATTTAGCTGTACAGTATCTCTCCAACATAAAGCATTTCATGAGTCACAGCTTTCCTCCCCAAGTATACATAGTAATTCTGCTCTGAGTCTTACTCAATTGAGACATCCGTCTCTGCTAATGCAACAAGGGTATCATCCTTCCAGAGTTTAGATTTGAGCTTCTTATTGGTGAAGCCCATACCTTCTTTGATCTCTCTTTGCAGAATCAAGCACGTCGATGCAGTGCGTGAACATTAAATGAGCACCTACAATGTGCCATACGTTGTGCCAAGTGCCACGTAGGCACAAATGAACAAGATAGTCTCTGTTGTTAAGGAATAGTCTCTATTTCTCTAATGGGAAAGACCCTTAAGTAAGCAAACAAGTACAAGGCCATGGGACAAATGCTTTGAGGTAGGAAAGTACAAAGGACAGGGAATGTCACAAACCAGGAAGCTTTCATCTCTTCTCTGGTTTGGGTGATAATAAAATAAGTGCTTATAGAGCACACGTCTGAGTTGGTCTATATGGAGTTAGCAAGGAATGTAAAGAAAGATAGGATATTGCAGGTGAAGAATCAGCATGTGCAAAGATAGGGAGTCTTATAGTAACATCACAAGTGCAGAGAAACGCAAGCAGCTTGGTGTTAGTAAAGAATAAAGGGCCACTTGTGAAGTTCTAGAAGATGAGATTGAAAGTCATTTGGAGTTAGTCCTTACACATGTAATTCTAAGAATTAGCTTTTGCCTAGGCAAGAGTTAATTCAGCCAGGAAGTTTTCATAGGTGGTGTGCATGTACATTTTAACAATAATCAAAAGCAATCTGAAAATTTGGTTGCTCTTTCATGCACAAATCACGAACATTTTTGTGCAAACACATGCAAATATTGAATTATCCAGGTGAAGGCACCATAAATAAATACTATAATATGTACTGTATTACACTGTATACAGTATCGACAATACTGTAATATATTGTCGAGATATTTCACCATTATTAATTTAATATGCCCTATGTGAAAAGTACTCAAAACTATTCCATTTACCTCCATACACATTCTGAATAATCTTAGCTGTTATAAAGAAAATTTTCCCCACAAATAGTGTCCAATTGAATTTTTTACAGATTTAAGACTTCAGTTTTTAAATTTAATAAATTGAGATTTTTTTGCTTGGCATCTTGAAACTGTATAATGTTGCAAAATACTATTCTTTAATTGCTTGAGGCCTTGTGACAAAAAATCAGAGTCTGGGAAAATCAGAGGCTGACCAAAAATCAACTGGCTGGCTCAGTTGGTTATGCATCTGACTCTTGATCTCAGCTCAGGCCTTGATCTCAGGGTCTTGAGTTTAAGCCCCATGTTGGGCTGTGCGCTGGGTGTGAAGCCTACTTAAAAGGGAAATGAGAGGCTGAATCAACACCTAGCATGATGATTGGTCATAACATGCAGAGGACATTGATAGCCATGATGACAAATGCTTGGTTGCCGTATGAAAACCAGGCCTCTAGTTGGTGTGGAGTTCATGGTAGGGAGTGGAGTCATCAGAGCACCACGCAATGCATAGTGGACTCTTATGCACTGACTCTCACATTTAGATTTCTTTAAAAAAATTTTTTTTTAATGTTTATTCATTATTTTTGAGAGAGAGAGAGAGAGAGCATAAGCAGGGGAGGGGCAGAGAGAGAGGAAGACACAGAATCTGAAGCAGGCTCCAGGCTCTGAGCTGTCGGCACAGAGCCCAACATGGGGCTCGAACCCACAGACCATGAGATCATGACCTGAGCCGAAGTCCGTCACTTAACCGACTGAGCCACACAGGCACCCCTCACATTCATTTTCAAGCCTCTCTTTGGTTTCTAATGTGTGACATCAATGACAATAAAATAGTTGATTGAATTTTATGTTTTTTGGTTGTTTTATTAATATATTGTTATTTTGATTTTAATACTTGGATAAGCCAGGTAAACATTAATAGTTTATACCTCATTGTTTATACATATTTAAGTAACACTAATGAAATGGTGTAAATCAAAGTGTAATAATTATTTTTTAATTGTCCATTCTAAACTCAGGTTTGAGAAACTATAATAGGAAACCAGGAATCACTGATGGCTACTTTTTTAGAGAGGCATCAAAGCATAGTGGAAACTGACACTTATTATGCATTAAAGACGTAGGTTCATATCTTAGCTCTCTAAATTCTTTGTTACCCTAAGTTGTTCATCTGTTTCCACATCTTGAAAATGGAGACAGTGATATCTGCCTTCTAAAATTCAGTGAGATTAAATATGTAAATTATCCAGCACACTACTTGTACTTAATAATGTCAACTTCCCCTTTTATATATCTGAACTCTTAATTTTCTCATCTATAAAATGGATGCATTGGTACATACCTCATAAAGCTGTGCAAGTGTGGTGAAATATGGAAAGTCATGTCCCTTGTAAGGACATGGCTAAATGTTCCATGTATAGAAGTAGGGACAGAATGATGATGTTTTCCATTTTGAAAGAAATATCACTCTCAGTAATGTTCTGTGAGAAAAGTAGGCACACATTGTCCTATTTGAACAGGTATATGAATAAGAATTTTTTTGTGAGGGTTTAGGTATTTATGTGGATGTGATTTTGAAAGGCTCTCCACTCCCACATGTGTCGGAAAGCCAAGCTTTGGAAAGGAAATGAACCAATTTCCACAAGGTTCTGGTCAACCTGTTGGAAGGAAGTATTCTATTTACTAAAACCTTCTCCAAGGTTTAGTGTCCAAGAGGGTCAAAATTAGGGAAACCAGGCAAAGTGGACTAGGAGAAACTTTGGTCTATACTAATCAACAAGGATGAAAAAATTACCATAGAGAAAAAAAGATTGTTACATTGACAGTGTTAGCTACCATTTATTGGAAAGTTCCATGTGTCAGATATGGTTCTAAATGTTTTGTATGCATTAACTTTATTTAATCCTTATAAAAGTTTGTGGCATACATCTTTTTTATATCCATTTTATAGATGAGAATGTTGAGGCGTATGGAAAGTTAGCTGACTTGTTCAAAGACACTGGTAGGCAACTTCTGAACCCAGATACATTGGCTTCAGAGCCTACCATGTTAACCGTTGTGTGGTTTTTGCCTCTGATGTGTCATACCTGAGAGTGAGACTTTGGACTAAATAGACAAGGAGATAGGGAGGGTGGTCATTGGTCCTCAAAACGATGAATTATAGACAATGTCCTAAGAAACATGCGGACACCAGAAACCACATTATTGACAAGAGTGTTTTCATTGTGTGGAAACCAGTCCTTCAGTCCTTGAAGCAGACCCTGGCCTTGTTTTCAAACTGATGAAATAGGAGTGAGCAGGAGTAGCCTCTGGCCATCCTGCACACTAATGGACACCCAGAGATCCGTAGGCATATTGGATAGGGGTGACATAGTTCAAGAGGATAGGTGAACCTTTGGCAATCAAAGCATGTGAAGACCCAAGCATAGTGGTCTAGTCAACTATTAGAGTGAGGGTATTATTCCCATCACAGAAAAGTAAAGTTGCATACCTAATTTATGCATATAACATTATTTTGCAAATTGTATATTACAACATAAATGTTAGTGTTCCTTCACTTATGCTTTTCCACATGTATGGACATGTATATGGAACAAAAATTGAACACAATATGAGTAAATGTGAGGTTGGCATTAAGATGAAGGTTAATATAATCAATTGTGGTATCAGAGAGAGGGAGGTCCATTTTCCTTCTGGTCCATGTGTGATTCTTCAGATCCTCGCTTGTCTCCCAGAATATGTCTTCTCAACCTGTATGGTCACTGGGTAATCTGAGGTGGTATTTCCTGAGTTGTGTGTCTTGTGACTCCTGCATACACCTCTGAAGTCCATGTGCTCTGCCATACCCTCTAGTCCTAAGGTCCATGTCCCCTGTAGCTAGAGGTTTCCGGTAGTGAACTTATGCTTGGAGTCTTAGACCTCTTTTCTGCTTTCTCTTTTCTGGGCTGGATTCTGGGTTGCAGTTCTCTGGGAAGCTTCCCATTTATCCACCCTCATTTCCCTCAAGTTACTTCAAATCTACCTTTTGGTCAGCAACATGTGGTTAGTGGTTAGTTCCTGCATCATGCTGAGTAGAAGGCTTCCCTCAGGAGTTTGAACTTACTCTAAAATGGGCATTGAGAAACAAGAAATGAGACCCTCCTTAGGACTGCAAGATCGCTTCAGAACTCATCTTTTTTTTTTTTTTTCAGAGAGAAACAGAAGGAGAGAGAAGAGAGAGAATCTTTTTTTTTTTTTTTTTTTAAGTTTAGAAAGAGAGAGAAAGCATGAGCAAGAGAAGGGCAGAGGGAGAGGGAGAGAGAGAATTCCAATGCGGGGCTAGATCTGACAACCCTGGGATCATGACCTGAGATGAAATTGATTTGGACACTCAACTGATTGAGCCACCAAGGTACCCCCTCATCTACTGTTTTGAATCCACTTATGGGGTTTTTAACCCTCCGTGTTTAGAAGCTAGACCACTCACATCTAACCCCTTGTCACTTAAGCTCCTCTTCTACTTCCCCTTCATTTAGGATACATCTTTCTTTTCTCCTAATCCAACTTCATGGCCCTGTCCTAACATCGTAGAGGCTGTGGGGCTAAAATGCAAAGTACAAAGAAGGAAATATATGTTGGAAAGTGTTCCAAAAATGTTAGGCACATTATACAAACATACTTAAGTAGCACTCAGTTCCTCCTGAAACTATTCATTATAAGCCTACTTCTTTGTTTTGCCAAAGCAAAAAGAAAGTAAAATCTGCCACCCAAATGGTTTTCTCCCAATATATTAAGTATCCAGTGGGTGCTAATCACTTATTTCTGTGGCCCAATGCACACAGATCTCTACTCTCTGCCTGGTAGCCCTCATTGGTCATATCAGTGTCATGCTATATCTAAAGTGGTGGGAAATGATGACATTTCAGTTCTGCACATGGCAATCTTTAATATTTGGATCAGTGTAGCATTTTAACAGTTCGGAACATTGATGAAAGATGAAGGTGGTTATAGTGACAGTTTTCAATCTTTAATCTGCTGGCATTATTATAAATGTTAAGGATAAATTTATTTTGAATTAAATCCTAGTTGTGTTCCTTACCATGGAATGTATTAGAAGAAATTGCTTGATCTCACTGAATCTCAATTTCTTCATCTGTGTAATAGGGTTAATAACATCCACCTTACAAGATTGGTATGAGGAGGAAATATACACATGCATATGTGTGTGTATTTTTACCTGGAAGATAATATTTTTATTGATATATACCAATTTATATACAGTAAAACCTTGGCTTATGAGCACAATTCATTCCCGTAACATGCTTGTAATCCAAAGCACTCATACATGGAAGCGAATTTCAAGAACCACTGGCTCAGTTGTGATCATGTGACATTTGGCGTCACATATTACTCGTATTGCAAGACATCGTTCATTTATCAAGTTAAAATTTATTAGAAATGTTTGCTCGTCTTGTGGAACAAGTTACTCATAATCCAAAGTTTTACTGTAATTATATATTCCCTGAAGCACAGTAAGTTGTAATGTTAGGTAGGATGCAATGAGAAGTTACTCAAAACTATCAGCTGAAAGCTACTGGCAGAGGGGGGGAGGGTAAGGGACAAAGCAGGGAAGGAATGTGTTTTTATTTTTAATTTTCTTTTAATGTTTATTTTATTTTTGAGACAGAGAAAGAGCACGAGCAGGGGAGGGGCAGGGAGAGAGGGAGACACAGAATCCGAAGCAGGCTCCAGGCTCCAGGCTCTGAGCTGTCAGCACAGAGCCCGACACGGGGCTCGAACCCGCAAACTGTGAGATCATGACCTGAGACAAAGCTGGACGCTTAACTGACTGAGCTAACCAGGGGCCCTGGAATGTGTTTTGTTTTGCCGAAGCAACAGTTCCAGTCAAGGAAACATCCAACTAGGTGTTTAACTTGGCAGCCTCTTGCTAGATGTGTCTCACCTGATAGCCCCGTACATGAGCCAGTTTGAGCGAGACTGGATCTGGGGACCTGCACAGAAGCCCCCCTGAATTGACCTGAAGTTACCTTTAGCTCCTATGGGAGAAATTTTCTGTCATTTTATGAACATAGGATGTAGGCACTAGCATCTTGAAAACCGCTCATGCGCAATTGAACCAAAAGTGTCTGTGCAAGCTCCTTGCCTCCACCCCCTAGTACACTCAATAAAAGCTTCCTATGCTGACCCCACAGGGATACAGTGCTTTGACAGCTATCTCTCTGTCTCTTTACTTGTAACAAGTAATCAAAAGTCCTTTTCTTTCAATATTTCCTTGGGTCATGTTCAATTTGATGCACCCCAAGGGGCGAACCCCTTGAGTTCTGTTACGGTAAGTGCTCAATTAATGGAAGCCCTGCGAAGAGATTTTTATGATTCCTAAGGTAATTGATCACCAAACGCTAGGTTTCTATTTATTATTTTGTAAGTTAGGATGGTTCCATCTGGAACCAACAAGAAAAGCAAAGGACTGTCAAAGGGAACATTGTGATGTGTTGGGTGTACCACGATCATGCTAACCGCAATGCAGCTTCCCCTTGTCTCTCTAATATTAAATCACATTCAGAGAGTGAGTAGAGTTCAGTTCACAGGTAAGTTTCTGAAATAATTGCTTTTTATATTCTCAGTTGAATGAGAAATCATTTTGTATAATCAAATAAGACTTTGATAGTAGTCAGCATCAACCTTAGCCTCGGTTATGCTCTTAAAACCCTGTCACATACTTTCAGTGGGACAGAGCCATAGGGGATCTGTTTGCACAGTCCTTTTAAATTCTAATAAGTTTCTCTGAAGCGTATTTCAAAATACCGGTAGTCCCTCCCCACTGCTTCAGCTCTGGCTCACAGGCAACTCTCCTCTTTCATCTTCAAACAACTTCAAAGTTTATTTTTGAAATAAGGGTTTCTTTTCCCATGGAATTCAAAGAGCTTTTCCGCCTTCTGTGAGGGAAGGAGAGCCTGGCTTTCAGGAATGCATTTAAAAAGCGGCAGATGTCTTTCTTAGCGCCTCCCTGATAGGCCTTGCTGACCTTCAAAAGCATTCAATTTTCTTTACCTTTGTTTTTTGGGCTGGCTTTGCTGGAGGCTGACGGAGGTGCTTGGGGGCCTACGAGGCTGGCTTGTCTGTAATGAGAAACTACCTAAGAAAAGAAGCGCTGCCTTTTTCTTCTCTACCTATGGATTATTGGAAGATTTTAAAATTAATTTCAAGAAGGAAGGAAGGAAGTGGGGGGAGAGAGAGAGGAAGAAAGGAAAAAAGGAAGGAAGGGAGAGAAGAAAGGAGGAGGGAGGGAAGGAAGGAAGCAAGGAAGGAAGGAATGAAGGGAGAGGGGGAGGGAGGAGGAAAAAAGAAGGAAAGGAAGGAGGGAAGGAAGGGAGGGAGGGAAGGAGTAAAGTTAGGAAAGAAGAAAAAGGAAAAATACTTTCTACTTGCATACCTTCGTTTTGTTTTCCCTAGGCTGATAGCAATCAGAACGTTTTTCATTTGGCAGCTGAGATTTTTCTTCTTTGAATTCAAATCCTCCGGAGACAGGAGTTGCCAGGACTCAGTCTGATGCTCAGACCACACCCGCCACTGTAATGAAAGGGCAGCGGCTGCAGCCTGTAATCCTGGGGCTCAATCTTGGCATCCGCCTCAAGGTAAGTCTTCTGCCCCTTCTAGAACTCTGGCAATGACGTTTGAAGCTCCAGAGAGATGAGATTACTTTTCGGCAATGCCATTGAGGCTGATGAAGGAGAATAGAGGTTTGAGATTTCTTTGGGGGAGTTTTTCAAACTGGTGCAGAATATTTTTGCCTCCATAATCTCTGTCTTTTGCGGAAACCCTTGAACTGGGAATTACTGGATCCAGGATGCCCCATCCCGCAGTTTTGTGTGGCTTGTTTCTATGTGCTTCTGTGGGGCTTGTTGTCATGTCTCATGTGATGTCTTGTTTGCTATTTTTTTATGAACACGTTTTCTGTCACCAAATGGATCTTGAGCACTTTCAAGGTAACCGTGTCTTTAAAACTGCTTAGTGAGTGATCTACCTAGTAAGTGCTTCAAAATAATTAATTAATTATGTGTGTGTGTGTGTGTGTGTATTTTTTCTTAAATCATATTTATCATAGATTTGTCATGAAATTCTGCTTCCAGAAGTCTGAAAAGTCATAAGTCTCTCCCTCTTTTTCTTTTTTGTGAGATGGTGTAAATGATGGAAATGATGGTGGAGTATGATGGAAATACTTTTTCCAAATGTTTTGTTTTGTGTGGGGCCTACCTTTGGCATGGAAAAATATGAGGAATCATTGAAAACTATTTCAAATAAAGCCAACCTGGGGCGCCTGGGTGGCGCAGTCGGTTAAGCGTCCGACTTCAGCCAGGTCACGATCTCGCGGTCTGTGAGTTCGAGCCCCGCGTCGGGCTCTGGGCTGATGGCTCAGAGCCTGGAGCCTGTTTCCGATTCTGTGTCTCCCTCTCTCTCTGCCCCTCCCCCATTCATGCTCTGTCTCTCTCTGTCCCAAAAATAAATAAATGTTGAAAAAAAAAATTAAAAAAAAAAAAAAAACCTCAAATAAAGCCAACCTACTGCAAAATATAGAGATAAATTCCTTCATCTTTCTTCCTTAGTTTTGTTAAAATAGCCCAAATGTGAGAACTTCTGGAATCAATACAAAGTATAGTTAGATTGTTATCATTCTGGTATTCGATTCATTAGTTATCCACTATTCACATTTAGGTTATTGGAAAAATAGACCAGTGACTAATTATTTTATGTAAGTATAAATTTTTTAAAATTGAAAAGTGCTTTAAAAGTCCTGTAGGTAAATTCCAACATTTCTAGATGGAAGAATACAAAAAGGTTGAGAGAGTTGCCCATTCTCATATAATTACACAGTTCATTTGGGAAAAATCAGAAATCAGAGGCAATTTATATAAACAAAATTGGCTTTGATCATCATTTTCACAAAGCATATTTCTTTGGCCAACAGCCATGACTCTACCCTCAGAGAGCTGATTTTGTATTTCATTCACTGTGTTTGATGGTTAGACTTTTGTTTTTGGTAGGCCAGATTGGGTTTAGGCCAGGTGTTGAAGAAGGATGCAGTTTCTTGAGGAAATTATCAATATGCCTTCCTTTCCCTGTAACATGACCTAATGTTTCCAACAACTGGATATACTACCAGCCACCCTAAATCAGTGTTCCATACAAACTCATGAACTCAAGTCAATAGCCACACTCAAACTTTCACTGTATTCCGATCCATACTTGTGTGTATTCAACTGTATTGTATCCTGATCTTTCAGGACATTTGGTTTCTTTTCCCTAAACTCTTGTAAACTCTTTGGTACAAAGATATGTGTAAGGCGTGGTGATTAAAGTTTTAAATAAATGAACTGCCCCACCTTGATAATTTTGAGTCTGTAATGGTGATCTTAACTCAGCAGCAGCCAAGGGGATGATTCTGAATGGAAGCATTGCAACAATGTGCTGCGCCTCCAGAAGACCAGCCTTCTCTCCTGAGTCTGTATTCCTTAAAACATAATGTCTAGTTTGCCCAGTTTTGGCTCACTTCTCTTTCCATGATAGCTTACAACCTGTATTTCAAGGACCTATCACCCGAGAGCCTTGCCACCATTCTTGGCTGACCTGTGAAGCTGATAGATATTCTGAATGCACTAGAAGAAGAAAGATGCCTCAAAATCAAGAGACCCATCCATCTACGTCTCTACCTTCCTCCTAACCCCCAGACAACACCACAGGAGACCACCTTGAGGAAGACACAGGAGGAGAGAAAGCAGGCAATATGAGCAGCTTACCCAGGAGCATACTGTAGGTATGGTAGTTCCAATGGATTGCCATCCAGGTGGCGGCATCTCTGACCCAGGAGTAGAA
Source organism: Prionailurus bengalensis (assembly GCF_016509475.1). Taxonomy (NCBI): domain Eukaryota; kingdom Metazoa; phylum Chordata; class Mammalia; order Carnivora; family Felidae; genus Prionailurus; species Prionailurus bengalensis. Next base: position 121,608,178 of record NC_057345.1, on the reverse strand, counting down.
CCTGCAAGAAAGACACCAAGGAGTGATGAGTTCCTCTACAGAAATGGACCAAAAGAGACATCACCCCAGATTTTCCAAGGTGACCCATGCCAGATTTTCAAATGTAAAAAATTAAATTAGTATCCATGTTCCAAGGGACTCTTGAAATTATTTCTGGATAAGGAAACAACTAATTTCATTGTGAATGAAATCAATTATGGTACTCAAATAAAATGTGAGGCTCACTTCAAGAAACTGAAGTGTGTTTTGAGTGTTTTGTTTTGAGTAGATATGTTCTATACCTAAAGAGGAGTTTGTTTTCAGACAGTTCTCTGGATGTGCATCACAGCCTAGTCACACATGCTATTAGGAGAGACAGGTTTGAAATGATCTTTGCCCATCTCCATTTTGCTGATAACCATCCTGAGGAAACGAATCAATTTATAAGAAATAAGCCTTTTATTACAAGAATTAATAAAAATCATATGCACCCTTGGAAGAATCCCACACCTTTGAAAGGTCCGTGAGTGTTTTAGGCATCAATGATTCAAGCAATTCCTGCAGAGAAAGTCAATTAAATTTGGTTATAAAATTTGGCATGGGGTAACTACACTTGGCTACTTGGTTTAATTTAAACCCTACTGGGCTGTCACTAGTTTCTTTACGTAAGGATCTTGGTTAATGGGGGAGTCTGATGATGAAATTTGCTAATACTCTTCTTTGCTAACACAAAGCCAATACTCCTATCATTTATGTTTTGTTGATGCCTCCACCATCAGAAAGCTGATGCCAGTTTGGAAGAAGAAAAGAGTCAAAGCAAGAGGAATGATTCATGAAAATAAAGCTGAATAGTACCCTCTCAAAAATAGCACAGAAATCAAAAACAAGAAGAGAGAGAGATGTTTAAATCCCAAGTGGATGAATAAGAATAGATAGTAGTATGCCACTGGCATGACAATGACATCATTAACATCTGGTCCAAGGTATGGGCATTGATCATTTGAAAAAGACCGAGTGTATTCATCAGCCAAAAAGAAGATTCAGATCAGTCAACTGGCAGTAATACATGTATTCAAAGAGAGCACTGCAGGTATGAGATGTATGGATCAAAATATCTCCAAGTACAGAGTTAAGGTGTCAGGCCAGACATGGTACTCCATGATCAATTGATCAATTACATCAATTACATCATCAATGTGACTTGATCAATTACATCATCAATGTGACTCTCACTAATAATGGCAACTGCACAGAATCTGTGTCAATGAGACCAAGATGGATCTGGCTTTCCAAGGGATGTTGCATGTTTCTATTTGTAATACAATATGGAGCCACGAAGACAAAGGACAGAGGGAGGTATGCCCAAATAGGAGTTGAGATCAGATATAATATGACACCTCACTGGATAAGTCATCAAGACAAGAAAACATGGTGTGCCCTGAGCCATGTGCACTGTTACACTAAATGTGAAAAATGTCAAATAGGTGTATCAAAGCGTTTCAAAACATATCACAAAAATAGTGTCTGAAATGATGCCAGTAACTTACATGCTGGATGGAATTCCTGAGTATACCATTAATTTTATCATTTATTTAGTTATTGTGTGTTTCCCAACAAAATACCATCTTTTGCTTCAGCTCTAATGGACTTTGTTTCTATAAAGGCAAACTTCTTTCTCTTTCTTTACCTCCACGTAAACAACCCCAAATCCCTGTGATCTGTTTATTTTAAATCTCAGGAAATCCTAATGCCTTCTGTTGATGAAAAACTCCCCATGAATATTTTCACATTTCTGAAAAGCCTGGATTTTCTGAATAAAGAATACTTGTAACCTGAGTTAAAGGATTTGAATGATAAGCATGCCTTGAAGGTTAGAAGTTAAAACACCTATCTACTCCAGAGCCATTTGCTTACATTCCAACTGTTATATAGCTAGGGACCATGCCTTCTCCCTGCAAAAGATTCCAGAGTAAAGGGATGTATCTTTCTCCCACTATCCTTCCCTCTCTTTCTCTCTCTCTTTCTCTCCACCCCTTCCCCTCCCTCTCTTTCTGGCTCTCCATCAACCTAGGGGAGGAGGAATAGATTTGTATCCTATGTGAGCTCTGTATCTCCTAACTGCTCCTAATCTACACACAGGTAGCATCAAGCCCTCAGTGTGTTGTCCCATGAGGAATGGGAGCTTGGAAAGCAGTACTGATAAGGTGATCTGACTCAGAGGTCTGGTGCTTCTCCTTCTGTACACGTGTGACTAGCACACTAACTTGTTAGCTTGCAGGAGGTTGTCAGCCATGGCACGTCAGACCCTTCACAGTTTTGAACTTCACATTTCCTTTAGTGGTTTTCTGTGGGTCACCCAGCCTTGAACCACAGTTTATCTATGATGAAAGGTTTTTTTTAACTTTTTAATTTTCTCTCTCTCTTTTTTGAGAGACAGAGAGACAGAGTGCAAGCAGGGGAGGGGCAGACAGAGAGGGAGACCCAGAATCTGAAGCAGGCTCCAGGCTCTGAGCTCTCGGCACAGAGCCTAACGCAGAGCTCGAACTCATGAACCATGAGATCATGACCTGAGCTGAAGTTGGGTGCTTAACCAACTGAGTCATCCAGGCGCCCCCTTAATGAGAGTTTGGACTGAGAGAAGAGTAGAACCTTGTAAAATAAGAAGGCTGGTGAATTTTAGAGCCAAGTGTGCCTTATATTAGTTCTCTTAATCAACTTTGTCAATGGGCAGATCAAGAATGGTGACCAAGAGTATTGAAATGACTTTCTAGGATAAGTAATCATCTAGTCTAATAAAATCTTGGTGAAACAAACCACTACTGAGACTCAGCCCCTTCTTTCTTAAACTGCACATCCCAGCAATTCTGTTTACTATTATGTCCTCAAGTCTTTTTCAGTGAGGCTGCATCTTGCATAAGTTTGCAGTTCTTATTCCAGTGAAAAATGCATTCATCTGATCTTTTTGTTTGATTAATGTATGATTGTTTATTTGTTTGTTTTTTCCTCATCTTTCCCTGCTTATGGTCTTTTACTCCCAGCTACAGCCCTGCCTGGAGATTGTACTGTTAGCCCACCAATGTCCAACTCCCAGCAACTTTGGTAGTTAATCTAAAATACAGACAGCAATGTTGATAAGTAATCTTGAAAACATGGGCATTTTTGAGGCACCTGGGTGGCTCAGTCAGTTAAGCGTCCGACCTCAGCTCAGGTCATGATCTCATGGTTTGTGAGTTCGAGCCCTGCATTAGGCTCTGTGCTGACAGCTCAGAGCCTGGAGTCTGCTTCAGATTCTGTGTGTCTCTCTCTGCCCCTACCCCACTCACGCTCTGTCTCTCAAAACTGAATAAATGGTAAAAAATAAATAAATAAAAAACCTGGGCATTTTCTAACAATATTTTTGAATGAATAAAGGATGGTAGAAATTCAAAATTGGGGACAGAATTATCACAAAATGATAGACCCTCTAGATAGAAGGAATCTGAAACACTTCTCCCAGGCACCTATCAGGGTAGTTTTATGAGGTGAATGAGTCAGTGCTGTTTGTTTTTTTTTTTCCTGGAATGCATGTCAAAGATACAAAAGACTAAATTTGTGGAATAGAAAAATTCTGGTGGGACTAAAGAGGCTGAGAAAGCTACAATGGATATCTTGGAGTGAAGACAAAGCATAAGGGGGACTACCAGAGGAAACAATCTATAAAGAAATTAACAGAAGGTATAACTTTATCAAAACCTTATTATATGTCTACTAAATATTAGGCACTATACAAGACACCAGATACCGATAGGTAAATAATTAGGCATGTTAAATCTTTTTAAGTTTTTAAATGTTTATTGAGACATAATTCAATACAACAGCATTCATTATTTTAAAAGGTAAAATTTAATGATTTTCTATATATTAACAAGATTGGGCAACCATTACCACTATGTAATTTGTAATTCCAGAACATTTTATCAACCCCAAAAGAAACTTCATACACATGTGCAAATACCATTTCCTCTCCTTCTCTCAATCCCCAGGCCCTGGCAACCACTAATGTATTTTTAGTCTTTATAAAGTTGCCTATTCTGGATATGTCATATAAGTGGAATCATACTAATTGTGGACTTTTTTTCTGGCTTTTTGCATTCACCATAATATTTTCAGAGTTCATTCATGTAGGATGGACAAGTACCCCATTCCTTTATATAGCTTAAGAATCCCTTGTGTGGATATATTACATTTCCTTTACGCCTTCGTCAGTGGATAGAATCTTGGGAATGTTGTGACTTTTTGGATACTATGAATAGTACTTCCATGAACACCCGGGGGGCAAGTTTTTTTGTGAATAGATTTCAGTGTTCTTGGGTATATAACTAGGAGTAGAATTGTTCCTATTGTCATATTACAACTCTATGTTTAAAGTTTTCAGGAACTGCCAAACTGTTTGTCAAAGTGATTGTCATTTTACATTCCCAATAGCAGTGTATGAGAGTTTAGTTTCTATAAATTCTACCCAACAGTTGTTATTGTCTGACTTTTTGACCATAGCCACTCTAGTTAATACGAAATGGTATCTCATTACTGTTTCAATTTATATTTCTCTGATGTCTAATGATATTGAGCATCTTTTCATGTGCTTATTGGCCATTTGTACATCATCTTTGGAGAAATGTCTATTAAAACAATCATTGCCCATTTTTCAAATGGTTTAGTGCCTATTTAAAGTTGAGTTGTAAGTGTACTTTGTATATTCTTTATATTGGCCTTAATCAGATTATGACTTATGAATATTTTCTCCCACTCTGTGGATTGTCTTTTCACTTTTGTAATAGTAGTCTTTGAAGCACAAAAGTTTTTTAATTTTGATAAAGTCCAGTTTATCTATTTTTCTTTTGTTTCTTGAGCTTTAGGTATTATATTGAAGAAAACACTGGTTAATCCAAGACTCCATAAATTTACGTTGTTTTGGGGTTATCAGGGGGGTCTGAAAGTGTCAAGGAAAATAGCATAAAGATCTATGAATTGTGTAGTTTCAACATCCTCTACCAGCCTCTCTGACTCTTGAACAGCCTCTAAAATAGATGGTGCCTTTTCTTCACCAAATCATTGTCACTTCATGAGCCAAATTGTTTTACTTATAATTGTACATGTAAAAATCCAATAGGATAGGATGAATAAAGGGCCTGTCTCAGGAAGTATAGAAGCTGCAAGCGTCTCACTGTTAATGTGCATCACTTCCATATAATTACTAATGTTTGGTTTTGGACTAAAAACCTTTTGGTCACACAAGGAAAGGCAGCCCCTTCACTCATGGTAATTCTAGGTTGTTGACTTTGAAAAGACATTTTCTTGAACGCTGGGACTGTGGACACAGAAATGTTTGATTGGAAAATGGCCTGCTGGTATTTCTCTCTCAACCTTTTATTTTTTTCAGTGGTAGTTTTGAGGCAGCAAGTCAGAATGCCTTCACACAAACAAGCGACAGTAGTGAAATCTGAAATTTGGTTTGTGTCTTGGAGGAGTATCACACTTTCTTTTTTCAGGTTAGCTAACAATCTGATGGGGTGAAGAAGAGTATTAGGAAACAAGGAGGCTGTGCATGATTGGCCTGGATTTTTTTTTATGGATCAACATATTCTTTACTTTAACTTTCTGTGGTGAAAGACTATAGGTCCAGAATATATGGGATCACCTGGGCCAGTTGTAAATGATGTATGAAATGAAAAATCCTCAGGGGCATGGCTTTGCAAACACGGTCATGCTAGGCCATTCAGAGCTATATTAAGCTTAAACAAAGCAGAAAGATCAAGGATTTTCAAGGCAAAAAGGACTGCCTTGGATAAGTAATTATCTATTTTTCTTTTGTTGCTTGAGCTTTAGGTATTATATCCATGCATATGGATAAGAATGCATATCTCTACCATGCATATTATATCCATGCATATGGATAAGAATGTACACACGTAAACACACACAAAATAATAAAACTTTCGAAGAATATTTTAAAAATTTTCATTCACAGAAGCAAATTAGGAGTATATTTCCTTCCAGAATATTTTCTTCCACATTTCTCATTGTCAGTTACTGAGAACATAGGGGAAATCTTTCATGTTTTGAAAACCTAAAATATATTTTTGATGTGTTGATTGACAGAAGTAACTAATGCTAAAACAAAAATTAAGCAAAAAGGTGCAATTGGGTTATTGTTTATCTAAATTAGTTGCCAAAAAAATAGTGTTCATGAAGCCAAACCCAAGATTTAACCCCATGCAAGGCTCTTAAAAGCTTCCAGGTCACTTATCATATCACCTACTTGGCCCTCTACGTAAGGTTGGCCATAAAGAGTAGGAATAGGTCAACAGAAGCCTGACAGTCTCTAAGGTATGCCATTCCTAACTTTGAGCCTAACTTCCAATCATTCCTTATATCTAGGAGCTGAATTGTCCCATGAGAACCTCAACCTCCGTTGCAAATTGCACTTAGGCAAACTTCTCTGGGGCAGAATTCTGCCACATCTCAAAAGGTGTTGTGCCATTCTCCAGACAGCCCAGTAGCCATATTCTTTGCATATGATGGCCCGTTGAACTGTATAATTTGAACAATGAATTCCCTACATGATATACCCTACAACTCCCATGAATTCCTAATTTACCCATAAAAATCAATGATAGATAATATTTCTCAGCAAATATTCTACCTGCAACTCTGCATTTCTCAGCCTCTGTTATAGTTAGGGGGAGAACATGTGATTAGTTTTGGTCATTGGACAGTGAGAATAAGCATTTAAAAGCTGGCACACTACATCTATACTTTCTTTTCCGTGGGTGCTGGAAGCCATATGTTCCAGATGATGTAGCTACATGATGGTAGACTCTGCATTAACTCTGTGTGGAGTAACCCTCAGCCCACATTAGACAACTTTGTGAAAATAACTTTGTCAAGTTAGCCCATTGAGATTTGGGGGTTAGTTTGTGAATAGCCCATCTGCCTGTTAAAACTGGAACAGCAGTTTTCAGGCACTCTGCAAACATATGTGTAAATTTGGAATATCATTTTGAATGGGAGGAAAGCACATCCACCTATCATTTATCTCAGTAATTGCATCTTTTAACAAAGGAAGTATCCCAGTGAAATACTGAGAGGGTTGTGACTTTGTTAAATTAATGTTTGCTAAGTAGAGCTCCACAGTGTCGGATGGTGAGCCATGGTTCAACAAAAGACCACAGGGGAATTGAAGCAGAGAAGTTTATTACTCAGAGTTTAATTACGTCCTGAAAGAAGTCCATGGCATGTCTGGAGGAACCTGGGGAGATCAAGGCAGGGTGCAGGCAGAGAGAATGGCAGAACCCAGGCATATGCCTCTATTAAGGTCCATGGGTGGATTGCTTTGAGGTTCCCAACCTAAGGCCAGATTGGTCAATCCAAAACAAAAAGAGTGAATTTTAGTATGCCTGATGATAGTGGTAAATATATCATAGTGTGTGTGTTACCTACTAAATCACCACACTGTACACTTTAAATATATATAATTTTATTTGTCAATTGTACCTCTAAGCTGGAAAGAAAGGAAAGTGTTATGAAACTGTCCTCACTCCTGCTACCACTATTGTAGTTTGAAATCTTAGCATGTTTGCTTTATTCATATAATCCCCTTGGTCTGGAATTTTCTTTTCTTCTTGTTGAAATACCACCTATTAAGCCATAATCAATTAAATATCATGTCCTTTATAAAATCTTTCCTAATTCCAGCTTCTTCTCCAATCAGCTTTAATATTTTCCCTGTGTCATAGTTGAACTATAGGCAAATCAGCAGTGTTTACCTGTTATTGCATGCTATCATTAGTGGTATACAAGTATTTAAGACACAAGATTGGCTAAAGGTTTAGATAAACTTTTCTGTTTTAAGTGTAAATGGGATACAGGATCTGTTTAACTTACAAACTTTATATGTTTGGAACAGCACCTTAAAAGTAGATCTCCAGTTGATAATGTACCACTTCATTCAGTGGAAAATTCTGAGCCTGATTTATCTGGAAAGTTGACTGGTTCTGCCATCAGAGTATCATTGCATTTGAATTCGAATGAATGTTTCATGCAAGTACTTGTCATTGAATGAAAAAAAAAATGAGCAGGAATTGCACAAAGCTTAGCTTCCAAAAGTATCCAGTTTTGTGCATGATGATTGTAAGTGATTTTATGGTAACAAATTGTGGACCAAACACTGCATTCATTTGAACATGCTACCTGGCCAAGAGACACGTTCTTTTGAAACAGCAGCTCCCCATCCCCCTCCCATCAGCCCCTGGCAACCACCATTCTATTCTCTGCTCCTATGAGTTTGGCTATTTCAGATACCTCATGAAGTATTAGTTCTTCTGTATCCAACTTAGTTCATTTAACACAATGTCCCACAGATCCATCCATGTTGTTGTATATAGCAGGCTGAATAATATAAGACTGAATAATACTCCATTGTACACATATACCACATTTTCTACCCCCCCACTTTTATTGAGAAATAATTGATATGCTTTGTTGCATAACTTAAATGCATATAATATGATTGTTTTATTTACATATCTTGTGAAATGATTACAATAGGTTCAGCTAACTTCCATCATCTATAGATATGAGAAAAAGAAAATAAAGAAAAAAAGAGAAAAAAATCATCCTTGCAATGAGAACTCTTAGGATTTACTCTCTCAACTTTTCTACATATCGTACAACAGTGTTGGCTGTATTCACCATGTTGTACCTACATCCCTGGTACTTATTTATCATGTAACTGGAAATTTGTAGCTTATACCCACCTTCCTCTCCAACTACTCCTTCCCCACCCACCTCTGGTAACCACAAGTCTGATCTCTTTTTAAATGAGTATGGTGGGGTGTTTTGTTTTGTTTTGTTTAGATTCTGCATATAAGTGATATTATACCTATACAGAATATGCAGATATTATTATACAGTATTTGTCTTTTTCTGTCTTATATCACTTACATAATGCCCTCAAGGTCCATCCATGTTGTCACATTTTTTATGGCTGAATAATATCCTATTATATATTATTATATTATACATAGCATTATACATAATATAAAATATATATGTTGTATATATATATATGTATATTACATATGCATATACATGCACAACTTTATGAATTGATGGGTACTTAGGTTGTTATCATGTCTTATTGTAAGTAATGCTGCCATAAACATGAAGGTGCAGCTAGCCCCTAGTTACTGTTTTTGTTTCCTTTGGATATATTTCCGGATGTAAAATTGCTGGATTATATGGTAGTTCTATTTTTAATTTTTTGAGGAATCTCCATCTTGTTTTCCACAGTGGCCGCACCAATTTGCATTCTTACTAACAGTGCATATGGGTTCCCGTTTCTTCTCATCCACACCAGCATTTTTTATCTCTTGTCTTTTGATGATGGCCATTTTCACAGGCATGAGGTGACATCTCATTGTGGTTTTAATGTGCATTTCCTTAGTAACTATTAATGTTGAACTTTTCATGTACCTGTTGGCCTTTCTAATATCTTCCTTGGAAAAAATGTCTATTCAGGTCTTTTTCCCATTTGTTAATTGTGTTATTTGTTTGGTTTTGCTACTGAGTTGCATGAGTTCTTTGTATGTTTTGGATATTAACCATTTATTAGATATATAGATTGCAAATATTTTTTTCCAATCCGTGGGTTATCTTTTCACTTTTGTTGATGGTTTCTTTTGCTGTGCAGAAGCTTTTTAGTTTGATGTAGTCCCATTTGTTTATTTTGTATTTCATTGCCTGGGCTTTAGATATTATATCCAAAAATTCATTGCCCACATGCATGTCAAGGACATTTATTCTCATGTCAATTTCCTAGGAGTTTCATAGGTTTTACAAATAAATCTTAAACAAATACGATATGGCATGACTTTATTCTTGCTCTTGCAACATACTGTTCCCTCTGCCAGGCCTGTCCTAACATCTTTTGTTCTTTTTGCTACTGGGACAACATTTATACGTTACCTACCGTGAGATGAAATTCCAGACTCCACTTACACTGCAGCCTCTTGTATCTGCTTCTGTATCACTACACTTATTTGCATCATTGGACTCACCACACTCTACTAAAATTATGATTTATTCTTTTCAATCACCCACTAACTTTATTTGATGGAAGGAGCTGTGCCTTACTCATAACTCAACCACAGGAACTTCCCAGTATCTGAGAAACTTTGGGTATTCAGCAAATACTTATTTGCAATTATATGGTACAGATGTTTTCCCAAATAAAGAAGGCTATGGAGAATAAAGGTCATTCCAAGTAATGTACATGCTCTACGTACATTATTTCTTATAGCTTTCATCCTCTAATGTGTGTAACTCATCTGTTTTCTGAAACTATTTTTCAGACTAATCTCTTCAAAGTTATAAATTCTGTTTTGTAAATAGCTCCAGTTTCATGGTTTCACCTGATATAATTAAATTGAAAAGGTTTCACTTCAGTGACACTAATTTTCTGGTCCTGCTTTGTCCATTGATAAGAATCAATTTGAGAAATACCCCCACATTGCTATGGGAAGTAGTAATTTGCCACATCCATCATTTTCTGTCTCCTATGGAGTACATCTGCAAGGGTTTCTGAATTAATATGATGAAATTGAAGGCAACTGTAATTACAGTAGTTTTATCTCTTCCTCCATCATTCTTAATCTACATTGTTCCATTGAACTATATGAGAAAAGGAAAGCCTACTTATCTTCTTGTGTTATTATTTGCCATCACATTGATTCATTATGTTTCTCTTTTGTTCCTAATTATAGTTATCCACCTTCCCCATCTGCAAAAGTAGAAACAATATGTCTTTGGCTCTTTGACATCTTTTATTTCCATGCAGCGTAAAGCTGTTTATAGCATGTAGGTGATCAATCAGTGGATAATGAGTGAGCACCTACAAAATGCAGAACATACTGGAGAATTTGATAGCTGAAAAATGAGATATCTGAGATCACAGAGGTTAAAGTCCAGTTGAGATAACGAGGCATGCATTAAAAGCCAATAAATAAAAACAAACATAGATACAGGAAAGTAGTGGAGATAAACTCTTAAGGATAAGGTTTTAAGAAAGACTTCTTTAGGAACCAAGGGAGCTTCAAGGGGGGAAAAGGAGTTTCAGATATGTGACTTGATGAACAGGTATTTACTGGCTAAGTGGCGGGGATTGCAGGCAGAGATGAAGGAATGTCATGAAGAAGAGGGGAAGGTATGAATGAGAAGGGCATATTTTGGGAGGAGTGAAAGAGTTGGCTCTCTAGAAAAAAGGGTTTATGTCAGGTGCATGGTAAGGGATGGCGTAGAAGTTTGACTTGAGGTCACCTACAGAGTATTGTGAGGCTGGGGACACTGATGGCTTTTGACTCGGGAGCTACCTGGGGGACAGGCGGGTTTGAAGTACATTACAGTGTCCACCTTCACCACACTCATTTTTCTCAAGTTCTCTGCTAACATTATCAATGTTATTGAAACATAATTTACATAAAATGAACTGCACCCATCTCATGCATACATTCATTGAGTTTTGACAAATGTATACACTATTCACTTATACAACAATCAAGACATTTAATAGTTCCATTACCTCCCAATTCCCCCCATGCATTTTTTTAATCAGCCTCTATGTCTCGCCTCTATGGATTAATTTGCATTTTTTTTCTTTTCAAAGTTTTTGACTTCAATATTTTCTTGGATGAGTCCCCAAGGAGTATTTGGCTGTTTTTAACTTTTAACAAAAGCCAAAACAAAATTTTAGTCTCCTAATAGAAAAGGATGGCACTATGTGTAGGTAGAGCATGACTGGTAACATAATGCAATTCTAGAGATCATATTGAGTAATTCACCATGAAATGAAATCCTGGTTAAATCTGCTTATGTCTTTGTTTTATTTAGGTATTAAGAAAAAGTAACAATCAAAAATGTGGCTAGTAAATGAGCAAAAGAATTAGAGGTTGAAACACTTCTGCCTTTTATGAACATTTAATTAAACATTCATTTCTAATTTTCCATTTTCTTGATATTTTTGGACCAAAGCATTTTGCGTTTCAAATATTTTCATAAGTCATTTAAATCTTTGCAGAGTTTATGCACTGAACTTATAAAATGCTTAGCATTCTTAAAGTTTCTAGCCATCTGGAAACAGTTTCTTAGTAGATAACTTAATTCTTTCAATTCTCTTTAGTTATTGCCCTTGTAATATATACATGGCAATTCTCTCTACTCATAAGACTTACGGAACATTTAAGGAAGATTTCCATTTTAAGGAAATTTTGCTTTTAGATTTCCTTTCATTTCTAGCATTAGGGGAAAAAAAACTGGAGTATTTCTTTTTATAGTACAACCAAGTTCCTATTATTAGTAACTTGAGGAAAAAGAAGATTAAGACACAGCCATAGAAATGAAAACCATCTCAAAGAATTTTTTCACAGCTCGTGGGTTCAAGCCCCACATCAGGCTCTGTGCTGACAGCTCAGAGCCTGGAACATGTTTTGGGATTCTGTGTCTTCCTCCCTCTCTATGCCTCCCCTGCTGCACTCTGTCTCTTTCTCTCTCTCCCTCTGTCTCTCAAAAATAAAGAAACATTTAAAAAGTTTTTAAAATGTAATAGGAGAGTATAACATCAAAAATTTTAAAAGTATAAATTTCAAAATATAAAGCAAGGTATAAAAATAAAATTACCTTGTTGTCCACTTATTTATTAATTCATTCAACAGTGATGCTTACAAGGTGCCTGGCAATAATATGTGGCAGGGTATGGAGTATAGAAGAAAATGGACCCAATCCTCACTCTCATGAAAGACACATTATGGGGAAGAATGAAAAAGAAGAAATTAGGGAAATATGTGCTACAGCCAGCTAACAAGAATGGGGGCATCCAGAGGAGACATAGAGGTGAAATATAAAGAAGGATTGAGGTCACAGTTTCTAAAGAATGATCACAGAAAAAGTATTGTGATGGTGATATTAGGCAAAGACCTGAAGAAGTTGAGTCTAGCTGGTACCTGGGGGAAGAACATTCCAGAAATCAATGCTTCTGAGGGAGACTTTGCCCAGCTTGTTTAAGAATGATTGAGGACTCCAGTGTGGCCTGATGACTATAGCATTATGTCAGACTTAACCTCAAAATGACATATCAGTCTTATATTTTGGATCCATTTCTTTAAGCCTTTATTTTGCCCCCATTTATTACTTTGTGTCTCTTTTTTTTACCAATCATTTGATTTTTTCCCTTACATTATTAACAAGTCTTCAACACTTTAATCGGTTCAGAATACACTACTTTGGATATGTTATGGTATACTTAAACATTACTTTTGGTATACATTTATTTATCATTATAAATCAGTATAAATATTATACTGCAATGAGCTTCCATACATAGAGATTTTTGTTGATATTTTTGATTATTTCCTTAGCCAGAAGTGGTCAGAGTGGTAAGTGGCTAAGAATTGAGAATGATTTCCCATGAGAAAGTGTTCTTATTTCCTCCTATAAATACTAGAATATGTACAAAAAGAGAGCAAATAAAACAACAAAATATATCCATGAGCTGCTGTCTAATCAGTAAGTTGTGAGTGAAGAACAAGTAAATACTTAATTTGTGGTCTATAAGTTTCACTTAGCATTAAGAAATAAAGAAAAGGGGTTCAGTGGTTCAGTTGGTTGAATGTCTGAGTCTTGGTTTTGGTTCAGGTCACGATCTCATGGTTTGTGGGTTCGAGTCCCATGTCAGGTTCTGTGCTGACAGTGCAGAGCCTGCTTGGGATTCTCTTTCTCCCTCTTTCTCTGCCCCTCCCCATCTTGTGCTGTCTCTCTCTCTCTCAAGATAAATAAATAAATAAATAAAAACTTGAGAGAAAGAAAGAAAGAAAGAAAGAAAGAAAGAAAGAAAGAAAGGAGGAAGGAAGGAAAGGAGAAAAGCAGGAAGGAAAGGGGGAAAAAAGAAAAGAGGGAGGAAAGGAATATCAGACTCGAAAGCCAATTTTAGGGAATAAGAATCTAAAATCTGACCTGCTCACCTTCATAAAAGCCCAGATACTCAAACTCCCACCTTTCCCCTATTGGTAAGATATAGAGAAAATAGAAAAGTTGAAGTATATGATAATCACTGGAGACCACTAGATACAAGAAGACTGGTAATAAACCATATATAACAATTTTTTGAGGTCTGGAGAGAGATGGTCCATAGCTCAGCTCACTCCAGCTTGGAGGATGTAGTCTTATATCATTACACAAGAGAGCCAATGTTGCCTTTAAATCTGGCTCTCCAACATGTAGTCAAGAACTATGGAAGGAGGTGCTGCTTGGTGAACAGCCAAAGTTACGGAGTTACAGAGCAGCCTTGCTCAGGTTGACTCCTATATTACTGTACAACAACTGTGAGATAGGAACTCATACCTTTGGGTAGACCCCTCACGGCCTGACTCTCCTGAAATTTTAGAAGGTAGTGTCTATTGTGGCCACAGCCAAAGATCTTAAGATTTGTTGAACAGACAATTAGTTGTAGAGGCTAATGTTATTTCCCGCTTTTCAATAAAATCATGGTAATTCATCTCTCATTTTACCGGTTTCAATTAAATTGATGTCCCTTTTTTTTCTTTAAAAACAGTGCAGGGAAACCATGACCCATATTGAAAAATGTTGAAGAATACAGAGAGAAAGACATCTGGATGGGAGAGTAATAGTGTTCCAAATAGCAAGGTTTTATTGGAGTATAAGGATGGTAATGTACAATGTAGTTGGCTGGTCTACAACCTAGATCACTCTTTCTGAGATATTAGTATAAACCTTCTTAATTGAAAAAGATACTTTCACCTAAACAGCTTGTGAAAATGGTCTTAAAAAGCATCTGGTGACTAAGCTGCTCAGAATTGCTAATGGACTTTTCTCCGTCTTGAAGCACAGCCCAGACATGATACAAAATCACTGTAACAGCAGTGTCCAAAATATTCATTTTGTAAGTACTGGTGAAGAAAGACTTAGTGTGGTAGAGTTGAATGAAAAAGTCGGGTAAGTCTGACTACGAATTACAGTTCTATACCTTCCAATTTTAGTATATGTGCTGCCGAAGCGAGCACAGCAGTTCTATACCTTCCTATAGAAATCTGTAGGTTTAGATTAATAAAAAAATTAACCTCATGAATCCTCACCTTTAATATTGAGTTGCTGATATCTACAATGTAGAATTGTGGTCAGATTGTATGGGAACATGTGAGTATAAAAAGTTCATCATCCAATGACTGCACATAACAGACCCATAATGCATGATAGCTACTTTTACTCATTTTCCCTTCCCAATCCAGAAATAATGTAATGCCTCAGAGATTTTCTGTATAATTACCCTCCATAGTATAGGTTGTCAAGCTTTGCTGTGACTTTTTGTAAATGTTTATTTATTTTTGAGAGAGACAGAAGGAGGGAGGAGCAGAGAGAGAGGGAGACAGAGGATTTGAAGTGGGCTCTGTGCTGACAGCAGAGAGCCCAATGTGGGTCTTGAACTCATGAACCATGAGAACATGACCTGAGCTGAAGTTGGATGCTTAACCTACTGAGCCACCCAGGTGCCCAGGTTTTGCTGTGATTTTATGCAAAATCACCTGAGCAACTTTTTTGAAATGTACCTTTCTCAGATTCTACCTTTAGAGATTTTGATTCAGGAGGTTTTGAATCTGCATTTTGACAGGCCCTTCCATGACTCCAATGGCCGTTTGAAAACATTGATCTATATATGGCACATTTCCTTTGTATTACCAAGTAACTAACTGTATTATCCCCAATTACTGAGAATTCTTTTGTAAATTCTTAGGTTTGCTTTGTTTGTTTCTGCTCATACATTTATTATGATTTTTTATTATACTTGTCAAAATCATTCATGAACTTTTAGCTTCTGATGCCTTATACTAAAACAAGAAGGGTATTTATGGTCTTTATTTTTCAGCCAAGGAAATCAGATGAATCAATAGCAAGTGCTCATAATTTAGAAGAAAGGGTACAACTGAGATATATGAGACATTCTTTAAATATTCAAACCTACAAAGAGAAAATTTAACTTAAAATAAAGCATAACAAACTGCTTTCCTAAAACTTTATGTTAGAGCTTAAGTGGTCTTGGATACTCAACATGGCTTAAAAAATGCCAACATGTAGGACATACTTTAATTTGGAACTAGTCTCAAAACAATCGTAGCAAAAATAAAGACTAGCAAATCATAGACCAGACAAGAAAACAAGTAACCAAAGACTGATGATATTTGCCTTGTGGAAACAGATTTTTTTTAAGTGTAGTATCGGGCTGAGTTTGCAAATTGTGATAAGAGACAAATGTAAACTGCAATATATAAATCCAACTAATCCAACCCAGCAAAACTTGATTTATCCAAGAAAATACTGAGGCAGGTATTGATTAGTTAGTATGATTTTAAACTTCATCTTTATTGGGTATTGGGCCAAAATTGACAATGCTTGGTAATAGAGCTTTCAGTACATGTGAGAGTGAGGATGATATATTACACTAACACTGACACTCTAGTTTGGTTTTAAAAAGAATCAGATTATTGCCAATATTATATTTGCTGATTCCACCCCCAGATGGCTCTTTCCCTGTTGGTGTTGTTTTTCCTTTTATCTTTCCCTTCCTTATTCTCTCCTTTCCTTTCTCTTACATTTGTTTTCTTTCCCTCAATCTCTCTCCCCACTCTCTCTCTTCTCTCTCTGTATGTTACAGAAGGTTTGGAATGTCTGGCAAGCTGTAGACCATGAATTCATAAATAGAAAAATAGAAATAAAAATTAAAAATGGAAATAGAAGTAGAAATGAAAACTATGTAAAAATAGAAATAAAATGTTTGTTAAGAATTTTGAGATGTACACTCACTCACTGAATTGAGATCTGGCTAATTAATCGTCTCTCTAAAGAAAACGATAACTTCTGCCTTATATGGAGAGGTCAAGATCAACAAAGGAAAGAACCACTGGGGTGTGTTTCTTTTTCAAAAATCATTGTGAGAACATTTTAAGTGGATATTTTAGCATATGGTTATAACAATTGCTGCTGAGTACAATATAATTTTGCAATGCATTGTTATCCCTAAAAACCTTCTGTTACCTCAACAACAGCCTTTTTTGACTCATTTTACCTCACACTGATCACTTGGCTAATTTTCCAAAAATGTAGAAAAAGATATGGGTATATTTCTTTTTCTTTTTAATTTTGTTTATTTATTTTGAGAGAGACAGAGACAGCATGAGCAGGGAAAAGTCAGAGAGAGAGAGGAGAAAGAGAATCCCAAGCAGCCTCTGCACTGCTAGCACAGAGACCCACGCGGGGCTCGAACCCACAAAACCGCGAGATCATGACTGAGCCGAAACCAAGAGTCGGAGGCTTAACCAACTGAGCCACCCAAGTGCCCTTTTTTTAATATTTATTTTTGAGAGAGTGAGTGTGAGCAGGGTAGGGGCAGAGAGAGAGGAGGACTGAGGATCCCAAACGGGCTGATATGGAACTCAAACTCAGGAACCTTGAGATCATGACCTGAGCCGAAATCAGACTCAACTAACTGAGCCACCCACTCAGGCGCCCCTGAGTACATTTCATTGATAGGTACTTTTTTAGGTTTTAGAAACTCAAATCTGACAAATGAAAATATTTGTTTACATATAATATATCAAATTTCTAAAAGACTTAAAATTATTATTCCAATTACTGACATAGAGAAGAAAGCTTATCTTTTAACTCCCTCTGTCCTCATTCCTGGAATATAATGTATATGTTGAATGAATGTGTGAATAAACCAATGATACTAAAACAAATGAGTCATCTGCAGATATTAAGGGCACAGATAGCTTCTTTTTAAAAATTTTTTAAATTAGATTTTTAATTTTAATTCCAGTTTAGTCAACATAAGTGTTACGTTAGTTTCAGGTGTACAATAAGGTGATTCAACAATTCTGTACATCACCTGGTGCTTCATCATGACAAGTGACCTTCTTAATCCCCTTCACCTACTTCACCCATCCTGCAACCCACCTCCCCTCTTTCCTTTCTTTTTTTTAAAGTACATAATTTATTGGATTATGAATGTATTGAGAATCATTCCAAAGGTGTGAAGCCTCCTCTGCTGCATGTTTTGACACCAATGCACTGCCCACTTCTCTATCCTCTGAAAAATGAGAAATTGGTTGCACTGGCTATAGAAATAAGTCAAAGTGGCTTTCATCTACTGTTGGTTCCATCCAATGTGTGCTTTATTCACACACATTGATACCCACTGTAGCAGAGGTATTGCTTGCTCTGTAACTCTTAACCTTCAGAGTAGAAATGACATCAATATTCTTCTTGAAACATATGATGTTTGATTCTGTGCAACTACATCTAAATTTTATACTTCGAGGTTGGGTGGCTGCAGTAGGAAGAAACTTTAGGATAACCTAAAATGGATATCCTAAAATTACACATTCACACCATCCTGTATGTAAACTATGAGGGAATGATAAAAAAAAAATTGTGAGATATCTGGACATTTTTTCTTTTTCTTTTTTTTTTTTTTAATTTTTTTTCAACGTTTATTTATTTTTGGGACAGAGAGAGACAGAGCATGAATGGGGGAGGGGCAGAGAGAGAGGGAGACACAGAATCGGAAACAGGCTCCAGGCTCTGAGCCGTCAGCCCAGAGCCCGACGCGGGGCTCGAACTCACGGACTGCGAGATCGCGACCTGGCTGAAGTCGGACACTTAACCGACTGCGCCACCCAGGCGCCCCACATTTTTGCTTTTTCATTTTAAGTTTATTTATTTATTTTGAGAGAGAATGAGAGAACAGGGGAGGGGCAGAGAGAGAGAGAGAGAGAGAGGCTCCCAAGCAGGATCTGCACTGCCAGGTCAGGACCCCACTCAGGGCCCGAACCCACAAATTGCAAGATCAAGAGTCAAATGCTTAACTGAGCCACCAAGGGGCTCCACATTTGTGTTTTTGTAAGACTGAGAGTATCACATTAATAAAAGTGATATGCCCTTAGTAAATGAGAGAGAGAGAGAGCGCTCATTAATTGAAAATAGAAGAAAATGTAGAGGCAAACACCATTAAAAATCCTGCAGACTCTACAATATAAGATGATGTTATGAATAATTGTATCATTAAGTTTGTAACTTAGATGAAACCAATGAATTCCTCCGAAACACACTTTGTGTATCAAAATAAACCCAAGCAGAAACAGAAAAATTGAGTAATACTTATATTGAAAAAATGTAATAATTTAAAATGTCCCCACAAACAAAACTCGGAGCATAGATGGCTGCACATTTGAATTCTTCCAGACACTTAAGTTAGAGATAACATGAATTTTCACAAAATATTTTGGAAAGTAGAACACTTCGCAATTCATTTTATGAGGCAAGCATCATCCTGACACTATTATGAGACCAATATTACAGGAAAAGTTAATTGCAAGCCTATTGCTCATAAACATAAATGCAAAACTTTTAAAACAAAATCAAATTGAACCTACTGATTTTAGGGAAGAACAATACATCTGACTGAATGAGATTACAAATTTTTCATTGAGCAATAATTGACATACAATATTGTATTAGTTTCAGGCATACAACACAGTGACGTGATATTTATATACATCATGAAATGGCTACCACAATAAGTCTAGTTACCATCTGTGACCTTACAAAGTTGTTATAATATTATTGACTATATTCCCTATGTTGTGTGTTACATTCTCAGGTCTTATTTATTTTATAATGGAAGATTGAAACTTAGTCCCCTTCACCTATTTTGTTGACCTCACCACCCTCACCTCTGACAATCATCAGTTTGTTCTATGTGTTTGTTTCTGTTTTGTTTTGTTTTGTTTGTGCCTTTGTTTTTTTTGTTTTTTGTTTTGTTCAGTTTTGTTTTTTAGATTCCATTTATAAGTGAAATCATATAGTGTTTGTCTTTCTCTGGCTAACTTATTGCACTTAACAGAATACCTTCCAGGTCCATTCATATTGTCAAAATGGTAAGATTCCATTGTTTTTTATGGCTGAATTATATATATATATCTTCTTTATCTATTCATCTATCAGTGGACACTAAGGTTGCTTCCATATCTTGGCTATTGGAAATTATGCTGAAATAAACATAAGGGTGCATATGTTTTGAGTGTTTCTGTTTCTTTGAATTAGTGCCTTTGTTTCTTCCACTTCCACCCAGAAGTGGAATCATTGGATCATATGGTAGTTATATTTTTAATTTCTTGAGGAAACTTCACATTATTTTCCACGTGGCTGAACCAATGTACATTACACCAACAACACGTGAGGGTTCCCTTTTCTCTAAATCCTCACTAATACTTGTTATTTCTTGTGTCTTTGATAGTAGCCATTCTGACAGAGATGAGGTGATAGATATCTCACTGTGGTTTTGATTTGCATTTCCTGATGATGAGTGATGCTGAACATCTTTTCATGTGCCTGTTGGCCATCTGTATGTCTTCTTTGGAAAAATGTCTATTTAGGTCCTCTGCCCATTTTTTAATTGGATTTTTTTTGGATAATTAGCTGTATAAGTTCTTTGTCTATTTTGGATCTTAACTCTTTATTGGATATATCATTTATGAATATTTTCTCCCGTTCAGTAGGTTCTTTTGTTCTGTTGATAGTTTCCTTCACTGTGCAAAATCTTTTTAGTTTGGAGGTAGGAAGAAAGTTCTTGGGTGATGGAATGTTCTGTGTCTTAATAAGTATGTAGTTAAGTAGATGTATTCATTTGTTAAAATTGATCAAACTATACATCTAAGATCTATGAATTTCACGCTATATAAATTATACATCAATAAACTTAACATTTAAGGAAGGAAGAAATTAAGAAATTAAATCATAAGAATTGTGGAGCTAAGATTTTTTTATTAGTAATATACAAATAAGTATTCATATTTATTATTATTAACTTAGTCTGGCTATATTTTAACTATGACAATGCACCCACTTTTAACTTTCAAGTGTACCAATAAATTATCAAATAATTAGTTTTTAGGAACATTGCATGACTTATTACATGTTTATAATATTTGGCATATAGTTTTGATATACTCCTTCTTGAAATCAAAGAAAAATATTAAGAAAAAGAAAAAATAAGAAAGGAGTTCATAAAAATGAACAGTGTAAGGAAAGGTATGGTGTAAGCATTCATGGCTTCCTTTATTTACAAGCAAGTATCGTTACCATTAAACAGCACATTGTTATCCACTAGAGGTTTATAAAAGAAAAAACAAAACATGAAGTGAGGTGTGATTTCTGACGTCATTTAATTTAGGAATAAGTTTTATCCGCAAGACTTAAGTAACAGCAATGTAATGTATAATTATTTCTCAAAGTTAGTGGTAAAGGTCATGAATATGTAGAGAAAGATGGAGAAACAATATTCGCGGTGCTGGTTTTATTTTATGTGTCTGTTGTAGGGTTTGTGAACTTAAACTGAATGCTTAGGCAGGGGATATTATAGGGACAATACTTTTTCCTTCTGTCTCTGTGAGGGTAGTGCCAGTTAGCAGGAACACAGTCCCTGAGAGTTATGTTGGGTATTGAGTGTGTGTACCCATAGATTAAAGTATACAGGAGAGTTGTATTTGGGCTGCGGTTTGAAAGTTTTCGTCAAGTGGGTCCAAGACTGTATTTTGGGCACTTATGCCATAAGAAAAGGCAAAGGCAAGAAGTATTTGACCCTACATTGCTTATTTTTTTTTTAATTGAAATACAGATGGTTAACTGGTTACTAAACCTCCAGATGCTTCCCAAAACACCTAGGCTTGAATGAAATAACAATCTTGAGGTGGACAGACAAAGAGAATTTCCAAGTACTACCAACCCTGCAAACATATAATGACGCTTATACTGGGACTTCCGTCTTTCTTCTCTTTGAATATCCCTCTATTATGTTTTGTCTGTATTAAAAATAAATTAGGTAATTTGCTCTGTTGCCCTTCCTCATTTCCTTGAACATTTCATTTCTTAAAACAAATGAAAATACGCTGTGATCGTAATGCATGACAATATAACTCGGAAAATGGAAACTGAGCATTTTAATTGCCATTTAAAATCATTCGATATTTCATTTACAAGGAGAATTTTTCTTATTGCCCTAGATATGTGTTTCTGTGATGCCCAAGTAAATGACATCTTCCGTCATTATTTCGTTCTCACTCTCAAGGATCCCTGTATTTTGATAACTGAAAGTGAAATATTCCTCTATGTCCTACAAAAAACTTAGCAAAGTCTGTATGTTGCAGCCAGTAATGTCCTGTATAAACTTAGCTAATTTTCCAACTTATTTTTCTCTTTTACAAAGAGAAAGCAAATAATTTTGTCCACATAAATAATTTCAAAAATTGTGCCAAATGGAATATGCTATAAATAAAGGTATTTTACATATCTAAGAGAAAGAGGAAAACATACAATCCTTACTATAATTGCAAAGATCAAATTTTCAATTTACTTATAGTCATTTTGAAACAAGCATGCTGGAAGAACAGGAGTCAATCTAAAGTCAAGAATGAAGACTCCTTAGAAGAGGAGTCTCTGCAAGGACTCGGCTCTAATAAGTTATTTGGGTTCCCTTACTTTCTCCCTATAACATGGACAAATTCATGCTATTTAAATTTAAACTTAATGGCATTATTAAAAATGAAACATTTTGTGTAACCTCAATATAAAAATTGAATGAAATAGGAACTGTCTTAGTTGAGTCTAGGAAGTTGGGCTCAGAGTTTCTCCATCTGTCCTCTCATCTCCCTTCCAACATGGAATCTGGAAAGACTCTTGGCTTATGAAAAGACCATCTCTAGGATCCTTTACATCTTATTTTTTTTTAATGTTTGTTTGTTGGTTTGTTTTTGAGAGAGGGAGAACCCAAGGGGGCAGGGAGAATGCCAGGCAGTCTCAGAGCTGTCAGTGCAGAACCCAGAGCATTATGTGGGGCTTGAACTCACAAACTGTGAGATCATGACCTGAGCAGAAGTTGGACACTTAACACAATGAGCTACCTAGGCATCTTAGGATCTTTTACATTTTAAACATCCTATGAACAAAATTCCTCAAGTTTGCGCCAGCTCAAATCCCTTGTTTTCACAGTCTGTTCTCAACTAAAAAGTTCTGGCCCCTTTCTTTCAAGTATCTACCAATTTTATTTGCCATTCACCAGCTTCAAAATCGTTGTAGACACTGCTGCTTGTGGGAATCCAATACAAACACTTCCTTTGGGCACCAAGATATTAATCTGTCTCCAAACTCTCTTTGTAAGCTTATTGTTGAAAACTGTCCCAGATTAATTAGTTTCATGATAGATACACACCCTTCATATATGCAAACATGTTTACAAATTCCCATCTCCCTGTGTCTGTCTTTTATTTCTGTCACTCCACATGAAGTATTTTACTGCATGTTTCTCACTTATGCAAATTCAAGATATTTTTCTAGTCGAGTTTCTTTTTTAAAAAACAATATTTTGGGGCTCCTGGGTGGCGCAGTCGGTTAAGCGTCCGACTTCAGCCAGGTCATGATCTCGCGGTCCGTGAGTTCGAGCCCCGCGTCAGGCTCTGGGCTGATGGCTCGGAGCCTGGAGCCTGTTTCCGACTCTGTGCCTCCCTCTCTCTCTGCCCCTCCCCCGTTCATGTTCTGTCTCTCTCTGTCCCAAAAATAAATAAAAAACGTTGAAAAAAAATTTTATAAAAATAAAAAACAATATTTTGAACATAAACTCACTCAAACTAACTGAATTAACAAATGAAAGGTTTATTGTTGGTAGATAGTGATTTCACAATACCAAAGAACCAGGGATAAAATGCAATCAAACCCATGTTTATGAACCAGAAAGTCAGGAGCCTATGCTGTGTTCCCCATTTCTCTCTTCTTTGCTTGTCTCTAGGCACTTCCTCTACTCTCCTTTCCCTGTGGACAAGCTTCCTCTGCTTACTCATTTACACATAGCCCAACATGGTCATCAAAGTCAACTCTACATATTGAATTTTTCCCTTTAAGCCAATGCCAGTTCTGATTGGTTTGGATGTTCTCTCTCTCTCTCTCTCTCTCTTTTTTTTTTTTAATTTTTAACGTTTATTTATTTTTGAGACAGAGACAGAGCGTGAACGGGGGAGGGTCAGAGACAGAGGGAGACACAGAATCCAAAACAGGCTCCAGGCTCTGAGCTGTCAGCACAGAGCCCAACGCAGGGCTCAAACCCATGAACCGTGAGATCATGACCTGAGCCAAAGTCGGATGCCCAACCGACTGAGCCACCCAGGTGCCCCAAGGATGTTCTCTCTTTAAGGACTACAAAAGTCCCCTATCTTCCATGGTCTTTGAGCGATTTATGCACACATTTCCAGACTTCAAATAACTCCTAGCTTACTTGAGTATGAACTGTTTGGATTGGGGATAGCAACCTTGTTCATGAACCATAACTTAGGTGTAACCTCCGAGAGTGCGCTCTATCCCATGGGTTAGTGGAAAGTGTTGAGACACAAAGAGAAAATTTGTGGAGACACAGGAGAAAAATTTGGTAAGAGGGAGAATAAGTGCTTTTAAAATTTATTGGTTAAGCTTAGGACAAGCTATCACCCATGATCTTTCTTTTTATTTTATATTCTATTGAAATAATTTCTCATTAGATGTTTGGAACCAAATGTGTCAGTAGTAACTTTAGACTTTGGTATATGTAGACAGAATTATTGTGGACCCTGGACCTATAATTAAAAGCAAACAAACAAACTTTGTTTTATCATACGAACTGTGGCTACTTACCTAAGGATTTACCTAAGCATGTGTCACTGACAATTCTCAAAGGTATGGAAATTAATTGGAAGAATGCCAGTGTATAATGGGAACATCATAAGCTCTCTTCCATGCTCAGATAAATCTAAAATGCAGAGATGTTTTCCTAATCCCTGTACTAATAGATGACATTGTCTTCATGGATTTATGATAATTTACATGGCAGGAAGCATTAGAGATAATTAAATATTTTGTATCTATTTTATCTACATGTTGCAATTAATTTCTGCTTACTTGCATGTGCGTATCTCTACAGCAGTAGCAGCATCTGCTTTTACTCATTTTCCCCTTGCAGTTCCAGGATACAACAAATATGGATTATCCAATTCTAGACTGACATGCTTTTGAAGAGAATACATTTGCAGCTCACGGAGTAATGCCTTGGGCTAAATATAGGAAGGGGATTTTCTGACAAAAGAATATCATTGATATCTCTTACACAAATGCTAATATCAGTTTACCCTAACAAAACCTATAAATGGCACCCCAAGGCATACCTTGCACTTATTTATGTGTTTCCATAAAGAGAAAAAGAGAATGGCCCTACCAAGCAACAAGAACATTGCAATTAAATATATATTCCATAAATATTTCTTCTTTCCTATGTCCTGAAAAGTGGTGCATAGACCTACTGATTAGGAAGCTATTGACCTGTGCTATGGTCTGAATGTTTGTGTCCCTCCAAAATTTATATTTTGAAATCCTACCCCCAAGATGTTGGTATTAGATGGTGGGGTCTTGGGAGTTGATTTGATCATGAAGGTGAAGTCCTCATGATTAGGATTAATGCCCTAATAAAAGAGACCTGGAGAGCTAATTTGCCACGTCTGCCAAATGCAGTTATAGAGAAAAGAGAGCCATCCAAGAGGAAGCAGTCTCTCAATAGAGATTAAGTCTTCTGGCTCCATGATCTTGGACTTCCCAGCCTCCAAAATTGTGAGAAATGAGTATTTGCTGTTTATAAGCCACCGAGTTTTAGCATTTTTGTTGTAGTAGCCTTAATGGACAAAAATAACCTGGAATTTTTGATAATTTGGTTGTGATGGTCTAAGTATTTCTTTCTAAATGGTGATGGTGAAAATTTTTAAATAGTAAAAGTAAATTTTATGAGTTGTTTTTATGTTTGCTCAGCAACTAAAATAGGAGTAGTTGCCATTTAATAATTATTTATTTTTGTTTATTTCTTTAATTTTTTTTAACATTTATTTATTGATTTAAAGAGGGGGGGGCGGAGGAGGGGCAGAGAGAGAGGGAGACACAGAATCTGAAGCAGGCTCCAGGCTCTGAGTTGTCAGTACAGAGCC
Organism: Prionailurus bengalensis; assembly: GCF_016509475.1. NCBI lineage: Eukaryota > Metazoa > Chordata > Mammalia > Carnivora > Felidae > Prionailurus > Prionailurus bengalensis. The sequence continues at coordinate 121,582,049 of NC_057345.1, read as the reverse complement.
TGATGCCGGACTTTAACTCACGAACTGCAGGATCATGACCTGAGCCGAAGTCGGATGCTCAACCGACTGAGCCACCCAGGTGCCCCTTAACAATTATTTCATAACTGATGAATGAGTGAAGGCAAAGGGAAATTAAGGAGACATTGACTTTATATAATTATTTTCAAACTCTGCTTCACGTATACAATGGAAGAACCCTTATTTTAAAAGGCAACCTCTGAGCAATCTACATCCTCATCATACCTGATCTTTATTTAAGTGTAGCTTATCTTCTATTCTTCAGTCTTCTTACCTAGATAAATAATAGGCTTTATTCCCATTCTTAATGTACATTTTCAGTTTCCAAGATTGTGGTGGATATGGACACTAATTATAGCCCAAGCAATCTCTCGTCTCTCCATCTCTTATGAGGCTCAGCAATTACCTTAATCAAATTGGGAAGGGTACAGATATTCAGAGAAGTCACCACTTCCTATGGACATCCATTGTAGTTGGTTTTTATATCTGGCTTTTCTTATTCTGCTAGGAAAACTTTTGTAAGTCTGCCTTTTGTCTTTACCAATGTAGAAGAATAATCAGAGCTGAATAGTAGTTCAGGTGGTGAAAACAAATTTTGTTTAGAACTATCGTAATTGGGGGAAAAAGACCTCAGTATAGAAGTGGACTCAATGGCAAATATAACATGGACAAATGGGAAATTAGAGCCAAAGAGTAGAGCAGGGTTTGGTGGATGGAAAATGAGTAACAGGAAACATTATGGATTAGAGGGGATTCTGGCTAAACCCACCTAACAGGATTCTTGTTGAAGGCAGGCCAGGGTCATCAGACCTAGGGGGTGGTGGAGGATGAGGAACCCAATCAGATATTAAGGGTTATCATATATGGAGGAACTGACCATTCATTACTAATCTGCAAAGTAACTAATTACTAGTTAGCACCCGTGTATTTAATCAAACAAATGTTTTTTAAGCAACTGTTGTATTTATTTCTTAATCATTTAATGATATTTTACTGAGCGGCTGTTATCTGCTAGGCATATTTCTAGATGCTAGGTATAAAGCAATAAACAGAACACAGGCTGTACTCGATGGATTTGGCTTTCTAGTTGGAAAGAAACAAAGTGTAAACAAAGCAAGTAAGCATAATATATAGTATTTGGTTGGAGTTAGATTCTATAGAGAAAAATGAAACAGAGGAAGGGGATAGAAAATCTGAGTGGGTGAAGGTATTACCATATTAGTAAGGGCATCCAGGGTTTCACTGAGAAGGCAGCATTTGGATAAAGACCTAATGGGGACAAGAGAGATGACACTGGGTTTCCCTAGGGAAATGTGTTTCAGGAACAGACAGAAGCAACAGGAGGGTCTTAAAGTGGGGGCAGCTGACACATTGGAAGAACAGCCGCACGGCAGTCTGACTGGGACGGGGTGAGTTAACACTAGAGGTACAGGAAATGAGTGCAGAACAGCAACTGGCCAAAGGGACCAATTAGATAAGTTCTTAAGGAATTTCTTTGTCTTCTATTCTAGGAAGACTGGAAAGTATTGGAAGGTTTCAAGTAGCTATGTCTCATGAACCAACTTAGGTTTTGCAGGTACAAAAACGACTGCCTCAGGTTGGTAATTGGGAGCTCAGATTATAATGTGTTAACTTTGAATGCCTATTTAATATTGAATAGAGGTGTAAAGTAATCAGTAGAAGGGAAGAGTTAAAAAAGACTCTGGAGTTTATGGGAGACATGTAGGTAGAGATACATATCTGGAAGTCACCAGAATAGACATGGTTTGAAAAGACATAAGACTAAAGGAGATCTTCAGGAAAGCAGTATGGAATGAAAGGAGCTCACCTCCTTATATAAGATGCTCCAATATTTAATGCTTGAGGGGAATGAGCAGGACCATGTAAAGGAGACAGACTAAGAAAGAAAAGCTAGAGAGATGCCAAATGAATATGGTATCCTTGGAACTAGTGAGGAACTATGGATTCAAACAGGAGAGAATGACCAAGTATAACATATGCAGCTGGTAAGTAAGAGGAGTATACAGTACTGAACCCTGGATTTAGCAATGTAGAAGTTATTACTGATCTTGATAAGGGACCTTGATGGAATGGTGGTGCTCACAGCCTGATGGAAGGTTGTCCAACAGAGATCAGAGGAGAAGAATTGGGAACAGTGTTCTGAAAACTTTTTAAAAGAATTGTGTTTTAATAGGCAAAAAAAAAAAAAAAATGAGGTAGTCGCTGGAAGAAAAATAGGATTACTAGAGGGCCTGGGATTGTGTTATGTTCTGGAAATCTGGAAATAAAAGATATATAAAGTGCAGAGCTGTTCTCAGTGAACAAAGGGCTTTAATACCTAGTTGCAGTCCAGGAGAAAGTCCAGGAGACATTGTTTAGATAATGTAATCTGTTCAACTATGGAGTAAAAATATCCACCAACCTTTGTCCAACATGAATGGACCAACTGACATGGGAAATCAGAGAAAGATGACCTGAGTCACTTCCAAAGACATCACAGAAGGGGTAAAGCAGGAGCTAAGTGCTGACATTTCAGCCCATGTGAACAAATGGAGACAATAGTTGTACTGGTGTTTTATTCCCAAATTATCATAAGACACTGGAATGTGTATCACTTTGACAAATCCTAGAAGACAGTGATCATTTCTCTTTCTCTCAACTGTTTCTGCAAACTTCCCAATGCGTTCACCCGGGCCCAGCATATGTCATTCCACCGGACAGATTGCAGACATGGCAGCCACAGGCACTGAACACTGTCGCACTGAGCCAGTTCCTAATGAGGAGATGCCAGCTCTCTCCGGTGAGCCAGGTCTAGGATCACAGACTGAAACCTGTGCTTGAAGTTAATCTTAGAGTCATTAACTCTTCTACTTACCCCAATGTAAGTTAAAAGATTTCTGATAAACTGACTTTGCAGACGTTATATTAAATCATTTGACCAGTTTAACAGCTATCCTTCCACATTGCCCAATTCCTACATTAGCAGAATAACTGCTTCCAAGAGACTGACAGGGAGAATTAACTTCTTGTCACAAGACATGCCACCAATTAGAAAACACACTGCTGCTTGGATGTGCTGGCTGTAGGGATCGCTTATTGTGGCATATCCTGAGATTAAGATGTGGATTGTCACATATGATGATTTTTAAAAAGTTTACCAGCTGGCCTTGGCATAGGTGGAATATTGCCTTTCTGGAATGTATGAGTTGAGTGGCACTGGTTAACTTACTTGTCCCCATTTGCTCCCTCCCATCGATAGCTTGACATGATCATCATGCATATTATCTCTGAAGAGTCCCATAATTTACTTGGTTAAGTCTTATGTGCATAGCATCATATCTTTGCCACAGTTGGGTATGAATGGATTAAGTACATTAACATGAAAATCAAAAAGGACTCAAACCCGGTGGCATTTACTGGGTAGTGATGATGAGATCCACATATAAAGCAAGAACCTTGTCGGGCAGTTTTAGTGCCTCCAGTTCATTATATGGTTGGAAACAACACTGACTTAAAACCTACAGGAGTTTATAAGGTGGTAGGAGACACTGCATACAGATTTCTATCACCCCTGAGTTGACATCGCAGGAACCACAAGTCAAAACCACTGGAATAATGGCAGCAAACTTATGATAAGGGATCAAATTAATTAAAAGGGTCCACCTGCTAGAGGTATTGCTGCCTTTATGCCAACTATGTATGAAGATGAATATTTTCAGGTGAGAAACCTCTGCTTCATGAAAGACTTTCCTCATTCGCTCATCTCCTTTGCAATATTTGATTTTTAAATACAAGAGCAGAATAAAACAAACAAGAATTTGAGGAACATATTTCTGAGACAAAGGAAGGTCAATAGGCCTCTATTTCATCTAAATTCCCAGACTGGATTGAGGCTTTAAAAGAAAGACCTTATTCTGGGCTTCCTAGGGCAGCTGTTTAACACTTGTTCTGCTATTTTGTTTAGTTCTTACAAAGCTTAGATTGTTGGGCCGTAACTACTTCTCAGGGTGCCAGTGGCCACCTGTATAAAGGAGCTTCCAGAGTCTTTGGGGCATTCAATGAGACAAGTAAAGCAATCATCCACAGAGGGGCATGGAGAGACTAGTGCTGTGAATTCTCAGTGCAACCTGCTTTTCCTTTCTATTACTGATTGGAGAAATACTGAAAACCATACTATTACTTACAACTTAGATGGCTTAATTTCTGGTTACGATTGTGATCGAATTACTCCCCTTCACAAAACAGTAAATTTGGTCTTGTTATCCTCATTTTATAAAAGGAAAAACTGCAGGTGAATGATAAAGAAACATTTTTGATGCCTGGAGAAGAAATTAACTTGTAAATGACAATTGTGTTTCCACCCTAGTTTCTGTCTTTAATGAACAAGAAAAAGAAGACAACTATTTAAGAATATTGGATACCTTGGGGACCTTGCGTCCTCCTTTTTGTGTGATTAATGCCTCCCAGATTCCTTCTTTTTGGACAATGGTGAATCCTCCAGCAAAATATCTGTAGCCCTCCAGGCTGCTACAACATTTAAGTAGTATTTATTGCCTATTTCTTAAGGGAGGTTCTCTTTGTCAAGGTAAGAAAAATAAGAGTTATATTAAGATGTAAAACAGAAATATCTAAGCAAACAGCAAATTGTTATCTTGTAGTATCTTTTCCTTGTCATACAATTCACATGAAGAAAACCTCTCTTCTCTTTGTGACTCTCCTCCTTTTTGACTTGGCGCTTGTTCTCCAACGCTGCTATTGTACACATGACGGTACTATCTTGTTTGATGACTTTTTAAAAAATTAAGGTAATACAGTTTCTAAACACTAAGCATGTATAATCTAAATCATACAGCACTGGTGTGAAGAAAGAAACAGGAAAACAGAGACCAAGATTCTGAGAAGGAAGGGATGGAGGAAGAATGGAAGGAAGGGAGGGAGGGAGGAAGACAGTAAGGAAGTATGCAGAAAGGCAGGAAAGAGAGAGAGAAAGAGGAAAGGAGAGAGGGAGGAAGGGAAGAAGGAAGGAACGAGGGGAAAAAAAGAAGGGAAGGAAGAAAAAAGAAAGAGAAAAGTAAAGAAAAAGAAGAAGACAAAAGTGAAAAAAGAAAAATAAGAGAAAGACAATGAGAAGTTCAATGACAAAGTAAAGGCAAAGCCGAACTGATTTGACCTATAAAACTAAGAGTCATGCTCAGCTAGGAACAGTGTATTACTTACATAGGCACTGAAAAGAAGAATAAGCGAAGTGTGCTTCTTCTGCTCCTCCACCCACGCCCCAAAAAGACTACATGAAATCAAAGCCTACTGCCACACAGATTGTAGGCCATGCCCATGAGTTGAAGAGCCAAATGCAAAATGTAGCTAAGTGTCTCTACATTCTGTAGCTCTATTATTAAGGGAGTGCAGTAGAAAGAACCTTGGAGGTGATAAGCCACTGTCTCGTGGCAGCCTCGAAGGAAAGTTAGGAGGGCAGGTGGGAGGCAGTGTCTCAGCAGCTCCTTACAGCCACCCTTCTCTGTGACCCATGGGTTCTCCTCCGACACAGATAAGCTACGATTCAGGAATTTGCCTACAGGGGTAGGTACAAAATCACTAGGATGCTCCCAGGGCCTGTTGTTCCCCTACAAGAATCAGGATTGTGAAAATCTTACTTTGGTGATTGAAACCTGTAGACTGAGGGTACAGATCTATCACCTTCTCCATATTTATCGGCTTTCATTCATTCAATAAAAAAAATTATTGAATAACTTACAGAACACATACTCTTTGCCAGGCATGGGGCTTGATATTGGAAAAATAAAAATAAGCGAGATAGGTTACCCTTCATCAGGAAGATGGGGGGGTGCAGTTAAAGAAGATGGTCTTGAAACTGTATGTAATAATGCCACGGCAGAACTGTGTTCTGGGACCAGAGGGGCCACAGTGCAAGTCAGTTACTTCGTGGGAGAAAGGTTCATGATCAAGGCAACACATGCTATTTAAATTTCGAAAGGTGAATATTGTGCTCTAGTTCGAAAAGGGAAGTAGGAGCAAAACCTCAGACAAGGTTACCCGTGGAATAAAAGACACACGGGCATAAATCAAAGAATTCTGAGTAGTTCAATGTGACTGATATTTCAAATGTTTGACAAGGAGGGACAGTATAGACAGAGAGAAGACAGCGGGGCAAGGGAGCATAGAGCCAGTGTTCAGTTATCGTAATCCTTGTATGCCATTGTTTTTTAGGCTTTTATTGCCAAGGCTTTAAGGCGTTCTGAAGGATACTGAATTGAGGGCTGACAATGGCATAGTTTGTACACCATTGGTCATGGTGGGGAGAATGGTTCAGAGAAGAGTTCCCCCAGGGTCCAAAAGTACGTTAGGAAATTTTAAATGAGGTCCAAATGGAAATTATGGGAAATCCAGTTTTAAAAGGGAGAGACTGGGGCGCCTGGGTGGCTCAGTCAGTTAAGTGTTAGACTCGGTTTCGGCTCAGGTCATGATCTCATGCTTTAGTGAGTTTCAGCGCTGTGTGAGGCTCTGCACTCAGTGCTGAGCCAGTTTGGGATTCTCTGTCTCCCTTTCTCTCTGATCCTCCCCCACTCATAATGTCTCTGTCTCTCTCAAAATAAATAAATAAACTTTAAGAAAAATAAAATAAAAGGGAGGGACTGCAAGCTGAATGTGAACTTCAGAAAGGGTCAGGTTGGAGAACATTGTAATTCACCTGGAGGAAAACACTCTTCTCTTTTTGACTTCTACAGCTTGGGACTTGTTTTAATAAAATTGCTATTGAAATTAACAGTTTAATTTACTTTTCCATTTATGAGATAAGTGCTCATGTAATATAGTGCCATAGTGACACTCGTTTGCTTTGGATTTAATTTACATTGACGGCCTATTTGCCTGTTTTTACGGGAACTGAATTAGGTTGTCCATGTATAATACACAGTAAGTTTAATGAGGTTCAGACCTGTCTCCCAAAGCTACCAGTGGGTAAAAAGTGTTTCACTTGGGAAATTAGAATCTCTGTTGCCACCTTCATTAATCTGCAGAGGGGGAATTTGCTCTCTTTTGTATTACATATCTATAACAAGTGGAAACAGGATGATAAATAGTGATCTATCAGTTCCCAAAACAATTTACACTAAATCACTTATGATTGCTTCCCACTTCTAGTTGCTTCACATGGAGTACAAAGCAAACGCCCACACACATTACAGTCCTCGGGGTCTTTTTCACAAATACAAAGGTTTTTTGGTAACTATTTCACATAAACGGATGTGGAAAGATAAATCCTGAAAAGCCAAGGAAAACACTCTCGGACAGTTCGTTGTTTGGTAAAGAGAAAGCAAGCATGATCTGCACACCTAATAAAGAAAGGTTCTTCATTAATGCTCCTGATCCTTCTATCACTTCATACATTTTAAGTCACTCTCATATACTCTGTCCCAGGGGAATCTCATGAAGGCCATATAACATAGTTCAGCCAAGCCATCTAGGAGAGGTTCAGAGATTTGTCTAAGCACGGCGCCTTCAGGAACATACTCCGTGAGAGGAACACTCTCAGTGTTTATGTGAAATTGAAGGAACTACACAGTGAAAAAGGCATAAGTGGCTATTCTCTTACACAGAACCAAAAGTCTAATTATAAAGAATTATACTCCACTAAACAGGAAGAGCCCTATGGCATCTAGGTATATGAAACAGTAAGCTCGACTTTGAACCCCGGCGTTTCCTGCAAGCAAATGTCTTACCCTTGCAATCCAGCAGGAGACAGATAATTAATCATGGTTGTATAAGTTTGTCTGCAAAAAGCATCTAGAAGGCAACTAAGAAAGCTGGAAGCAATAGGCTGCCGGCAATTGGTGAAATAAGATTTGTTTGCATTTCGCTAACCCCATCTGTATTTGTCCCCTGAGCTGTGGAAGGGAAAGTTTCTTCTTGGGCTGGAGTCTCTTGCATTTTATATTTTTCACAGCAGAACCTGGCAAAGGGCCATTTAGACAAAATGCTTGTTCACATTAGAACGAGACAGTCTTACATGCCCAACATTTATCAGACACGGTGCAAGGTATTTTGCATTCTTTGATTCATGATTCCCTCTAGAAAGTGTTTTATGCCCCCAGTTTGAGGTGAGAAAATGGGGGATTCAATCAGTGAAAGCTTGACGTCCAAATTCACCTCCTACAAGCTTCCGAAGTGAAGAGAATGGGATTCACCTTCGGACATAAAGCCTCCAAGTCTGTTATTTTTTCCAGAATGTGTCCTTCATTCCCAGTTAAAATTAATGAAAGTGGGCATATTTGTAATGGCGAGATGTAAAGAGTTAATAAGATACAGGGCTAGTGTTAGCAGGCATGCCAGTAACGGTCACAATCTGGGCAGATCTGGCTGGCAAGGCCAGGAACGAGTGCTGGCACGCCTCGTGAACTTCGTATACTGCTAGCGTTGCTTCAGAGCGTGGCCCTCGGCTAGCAGTCTTCACACCCAGAAGATCTTTCTGAACCAGTGGAAATTACACGCCGTTTCTTTACATGCCAGATGTGAGCTTGGATAGCCACAAGTTTTTGCCTCAGAGTCGCTCACCTTAGTGCAAATATCAAAAATAGATATAAAAAATCTGCAAAGCCCAAATATCTTATTTCCAAACTTAAAGAAAAACTTTCATTTGAATATATGTTGAGCATACGTGTATTTTCTACCAGTTTGTAGTTTGATTTTTCACCTTTTTAAACTGTCGTTTTTAAAATAGTTTTAACATGGGGCGCCTGGGTGGTGCAGTCGGTTAAACGTCCGACTTCAGCCAGGTCACGATCTCGCGGTCCGTGAGTTCAAGCCCCGCGTCAGGCTCTGGGCTGATGGCTCAGAGCCTGGAGCCTGTTTCCGATTCTGTGCCTCCCTCTCTCTCTGCCCCTCCCCCGTTCATGCTCTGTCTCTCTCTGTCCCAAAAATAAATAAACGTTGAAAAAAAAAAGTTAAAAAAAAATAAAATAGTTTTAACAATCTTTTTTCCCCTTTATATATTTAATTGATTTTTATTCAAGTATAATTAACATACAAAATTGTATTAGTCTCAGGTGTACAGCATAACGATGCAACAGTCCTGTACATTTTTCAGGGCTCATCAAGTAAGTGTACTCTTAGTGCCCCCACCCAACTCCCCTCTGGCAACCACCAATTTGTTCTCTGTATTTAAGACTTTGCGGGTTTTTATTGTTTGTTTTTTTCTTTGTTTACTCCTTTGTTTTGTTTCTTAAACTCCCACATATAAGTGGAATCATATGGTACGTGTCTTTCTCTGTCTTATTTTACTTAGCATAATACCTTCTAGGTTCTTCCATATTGTTGCAAATGGCAAGATTTCATTCTTTTTCATGCCTGAGTAACATTCCATTATATACACACACACACACACACACATATATATATAATTTATGTATATATATATTATATATGTTACATGTGTATAGTATATATAATATATATGCTTTATATATATATATAAAACACTCCATTGTGTGTGTATATATATATCATTGTGTATATATATATATGTTTTATAGATAGATAAAGAAGATATATATATGTGTGTGTGTATATATATATATATATATATGCCTCATCTTCTTTATCCATTCATCTATTGATGGACATTTAGGTTGCTTTCATAATTTGGCTATTGTAAATAATGCTGCAATAAACATAGGGATATATGTATCTTTATGAATTAGAGTTCATTTTCTTTGAGTGGATACCAGTAGTAAAATTACTAGATCATATGGTAATCTTATTTTTAATTTTTTGAGGAATTTTCATTCTGTTTTCCACAGTTGCTGTACCAATTTGCTTTCCCACCAAAGTGCACAAGTGTTCCTTTTCCTCCATATCCTTCCCAGTGCTTATTATTTCTTGTATTTTTGATCTTAGTCATTCTGACAGTTGTGAGGTGATACCTCATTGTGGTTTTGATTTGCATTTCCCTAATGATTGGTGATGTTGAGCATCTTTTCACGTGTCCATTAGTCATTTGTATGTCTTCTTTGGAAAAATGTCTATTCAGGTCCTTTGCCCACTTTTGTTTTAATGTTTTATTTATTTTGAGAGAGAGCACGAGTTGGGGAGGATCAGAGAGAGAGGGAGAGTGAGAGAACCCCAAGCAGGCTCCACACTGCTTGAACTCACAAACTGCTTGAACTGCTCAAACTCACCAACCTAAGATCATGTCCTGAGCCGAAATCAAGAGTCGGATGCTTAACTGACTGAGCCACCCAGGTGCATGCCCCTGCCCACTTTTAATTGGATTATGTGGCTTTTTTGGTTTTGTGTTGGATGAGTTCTTTTTATATTTTAGATATTAACCCCTTAGCGGATTTGTCATTTGCAAATATCTTCTCTCATTCAGTAGATTGTCTTGTTGCTTTGTGGATGGTTTCCTTCACTGTACAAAAACGTTTCTATTTTGGCATAATTTTATTTCAGAATTTTTGTGTGATTCTCCCTCCCCCCCCCCATGACACCTGTAGTAGCTGCAACAGCTTTTCTCCTCCACTTAGCAAAGCCTACTGTCATTGATTAACTCAGTCACTATCTTGTCTGTTAACTATGCATAGCTAATCTCACGACCACCCCATTTCTCTACAGTGCAGGAAAGGTAGTCTGAAAGCTCCATCACTATGAACTATCACCCAGGTCTTGCCTTGGCTGATCTGAGCTGGGCTTTACATTGGTCTGTGATTATCCAAAAAGGTAGGTAAGGTCCATTTCCATCTTCCCTGAATCTATAATCTCCCCTTGAAGTATGTTGGGGTTCAGTAAAGATATGTACATGCATATTCTGGTGTGATTGGGGGAAATTACAAAAATGTTACTCTTCATTTTAACCAACCTTCCCAGGTATCATTCCTGATGTTTCTCCAGCAGTGAGCTTTGCAGCTGGAGCTCAGCACAAATGTGTCTTTAGCCACTATTCATTCTCACTGTTAGTTGTGCCACTCCTTACATGCACAATCTTGTCTTTGAAAGCACTGGTCTATTCTTTATAGCTCATTTTTGGGTGCAAGGGATAACCAGCAATTCACAAGTAGATCGCACTGCTTAATACTTTGCCTCAACACGCTTCCAAAGTGTTGCTTGTGCCATTATCCCATGGAAGTTTCCCGTGGAAAATTGCCCAGGCATCGGGAGCCATTCGTGTCTTCCCTACACACATGCACTGTAGATAGGCCTTTCTTCTGGTTGTAACGTCATCTCCTCCATCTCCTCCTCATTGATAGAGCCTCAAGTTTAAAACCTCATACCCTGCTGATGTGACATGTGGTATGTTGGTGCTGAATGCTGCCTGGGTCATGGTGTTAAAACAAGATTTCATGTTTCAGCATTTCCGCCTGAGTAAATGACAGTTTCAGGATGCATTAGGTGATCTTGGAACACTGACTTGGGGGGTTGTGCTATTAACACCGTCTTCTTTTCTGTCCTTGCCAGCAGTAAGATGCCCCTGCTGGCAACTGCATTGTTAAAACCCAAGCCTTTTTAGCCAAATTCTTTCCATAGATCAAGCCAACAGAAAGCCCTACCTCTGTTTAGTTTCTGCTCAGCTCAAACTTTTTGCTGCAGTCTGAGAGACAGGAAGCCACAGGCTTTCAAAATGCTCTAGATATATATACGGTTACCAATCTTTGACATGCAAAACTGTTAAAAATCTCAGCACTTACACCCTGGGGAAGTGCCGCTAGACTGGAAGGCATGAAGTCATTGAGAATTCACAACTCATTTCTCTGAAATGCCAAGAACAAGGCTGTTAAAGCTCAGAAAGCACAGAGGCAGGCCCTCCGAGGAGAAGGGGGTACAGGAAAGCTCAACATGCAAGCTCGGAGACATGAACCTGGTGGTGCCATTTCAGCCTCCACCCAGGCAGAAAGATATGCGCCACACGATCATGTTCTACCTCACTGCCCACAGTCCATCATCAGACTGGGTTGCCTGATAGATGCAGACTGACACTGGGTATTTACACGTAAATATTTATCTGTGTTTGTTTGCCTCATAATTCTTGAGGAGAAAAGGACACATCTTTATCGTAAAAGGTGCAAAAACAAAACAAAACAAACAAACAAACAAACACAAACATTAACAAATACAATGAAACAAACTGGAAAGCTTAACCCACATTTCTTCTAGTCAAGATGCCGAGCCCTGGAAGACTCCATTGATGGAATTTTTCCTTCATATTATTAACCCCCCCCCCATTGTTTTCTCATTCATTTCTGGAATATTGCAAGCACTTCCTAATTTCTCTTTCTCCAGCTCTTTGGGCCATCAGCTGCAAAAACCTGTGGATAGTCTATCCAAATACTGCTGTTACAATGCTGCTGTCCTATACACACACTTGAAATTGTTTCCTTGTTTTTAGGGATAATGTCCAGACTCCATTTTTAAAATTTCTACTTTCCCAACTGCCACTCACTTTTTAGTTGCATCATTTAAAAGTCTATATCTATTGTTTCCTCATTTCTTTACATACTTGATTCTATACCTCACCTTCCCCCGTCTACTCTTGGTTTCTCCCCTTTCAGAATTGTCTCACTTTCCATTTTTATCTCCATTAAATCACACAAACAATGAAGGGTAATTAAAACTGTAACGAGATATCAGCACATTACCGCTAGAAAGCTAAAATTAAATACACTGAACATATTGTGTATTGGCTAGAATGTAGCACCAGCTAAACTCTTCATACTCTGTTGGTGGATGTAAAATAGTCCAACCACTTTGGAAAGCAGTGAAGAAGTTTCTTAAGAAATTAAACATATGCTTTCTGTAAAACCCAGCCATTGCACCTCTAAGTATTTATCCAAGAAAAATGAAATGAAATGCCTATGCACACAGTTGTACATGAATGGTCATGCCAACTTTAATTGTAATAGCCCCAAATTGGAAACAACCCAAATATCCATCAACGGATAAATGAATAAACAAATGCTGGTATGTCCATGGCAGTCTAGAGATTACAAATGAATTACTGGTGCACACAAAAGCCTGGATGAATCTCAAAATAATCATATCACAAGAAAGAAGTTAATCCTATCAAAAAGTATATGCTCTATAATTCTATTTATATAAATTATTAGAAAATTAAAATGAACCTATATTGAGAGAAAGAAGATCAGTATTGCCTGGAGAATGGGAGATAGAAATTGATGATGAAGGATTGAAGGGAGAAATTCCAAAAGGACTCAAGGAAACTTTGGGGGTAAATGTATATGTTTATTATCTTTATTGTAGTTGTGGTTTTACAGGTATTTGTGTATGTCAAAACTCATTAAAATGTGTATTTGCATATATGTGATTTATTGTAAATTTGAAAAATCAGTTAAAATTAGCACTAGGAACAATCATCTTCTTATCTATAACTCAGAAACTTAACTGGTCTACTGAATAGAAGACTAGTGAGAGAATAAGACACAGAGTTCAGACAGCCTTTCAAGTAAGTTAAACATTTTAGGCTCATGAACCTATGAAGGCTGAAGTTCCACACATAGGGAATCTCTCCTAACAATCTAGGAAACAAACTAGATGGAATGATATGTTGCTGGCATTAGGGACCAGTACAGAATGGTTTTAGTGTCTTTGGCTAACAGCCAGTGCTAGAGAAAAGATAAGTCCTGACAGTGAGGGCAGAGAATAGTTGCAGGAGTCCTAGCTCACCCAGCCAGACTTGGAGCCAGGTGGTGCTGGACTGAGCGCCAGTCTTTTAGGACCACGATAGTGCACTGGGCCACTTCACAAACTGTGTCTAGGCTGCTTTATCCAAGACTAGAGGGCCTTAAAGTTAGTTCATAATGGGGGCTTGTCCTTATCATCTTGGATAGGAGGCTTATTGGCAGGCTTTACTCTTAGAGAATGGACCACTTAGAACCCCTTCAGATCTTTGAGGGGCTTCTCCTTTCATCATTTACAAAATGTTATGTTGTACAGCCTGAAAAATATGATATCAGACAGCAAGATTGGAAAGTCTTGAATCTATGTGGACATGTAGGCAAGCTTGAGGGCTTGTGGGAACTTCCCTTCCACATACCCCACAAATCTACCTTTACAAATCTTGCACACTTAAAATTCTACCTCCATTCTGAAGCTTTTCCAGACCAATCTTCTCTGACATTTTCCATATATTACTGTATTTTGTTTTGAGCCTTTTAATCTCAACTATAAACCTTGAAAGTGATTTCTTCCTCCTTTGAACTCCCCAAACTTATATTATCTGTATTATTCTTATGTGCCTTCATTATATTTGTCTTACTGTGCTGTTTAGATGGGGAGAATGTCTTTTGTTGACAACCAGGCAAGTGGACTGTAAGTTTGAATGAAGTAGTGATTGTAGCCTTACAGGACATGTGTCCCCAAATGCATATTATAGAGTGGAGTCACATGTTATTCCTTGTTACTAGGATGAGATGATAAAAGAAGAGAAAAAATGGGATAACAGAGGAAATGCAAAAAGAGAAATTTGGTATCTGGTATTGATGACTATAAATTTTATTACATACAATTTCTAAATTTCTCTTTGTTCTCCCAAGATCTCTTAATTAGATCTTGATATTGTCTGGGCTTTTTATTTCAACCATATAATCATAAGTCAATCAGTAAATGAAAATGTATTAATTGTGTGAAATCTATTATACATTTAATGTGTGTCAAACCACTATTTTGAATCGCTTTGTAATCTCTTAACCAGAAAACATATCAAAGGTGACTTTTTCTGTCTGACTGTTTTCTTGTATAATACCCCAGCCACACATGGGAAAGGAAAAAGCTGCATATCTATTTTTATAATTCTTTCCTTCCTTGCTTCTTTCTTTCCTATTGTCTGCTTGCCTGCCTTTCTTCTTACTCCCCTCCTCTCTTTCTGCATCCCTATTTCATTCCTCCATTTTTTTCTTTCATCCATGTTATGGGTTGACTTTTGTGCCTCCAAAAATATATCTTTAATTCCTAACCCCTGGCACCTCAGAAAGGGGCCTTATTTGGAAAAGGGGTCACTGCACATGCAATTTAGTCAAGATGAAGTTAGACTGAAGTAGGATGAGCCTCTAATCCAATATGGCTGGTGTCCTGATAGGAAGAAAAGACAGAGACACAGGGGGATGATGGCCATGGGAATACCAAGGAAGAGATTGGAATGATGCTACCACAGCCAAGGGATGTCAGGGCCACCAAAAGGAAGGGGCATGGAAGGATCCTCCTCTAATGGCTTTGGGGAGAACATGGCCCTCCTAACACCTTGATTTCAAACTTCTAGTTCCAGGACTGTGAGGGAATAAACATTTGTTGTTTTAAGCCAACCAGTTTGTGGTGCTTTGTTACTTAGGGTAGCTTACGGAGATGAATGTAATCCATTCTGAATGCCCACATTTTATCTTCCTTGCTTTCCCTTCTCTTTCTCCTCCACCAATCTTTTACCCCCCCTCAATTTAATTCCATTGTTTTCCGTGCAACTCTTCTATCTTCTCAATTTATTTTTTTGACATAAAAGCTACAGTTATTTGGAAATAGTGTTGCTCTCTGGGAACCAGATGAGGAAACCAACCCACAGTGGCCTGGAATAAAGAAATGCAAACCATCCACCTTCTGGGAATAGAATAGTTCCTGTGACTCCATGTCTTGATGGCATAATAGTGTTGCACCATATGCATTTCACTTCTGAATATCACTCACTGTGAAGGGGAGAGGAAGCAAAAGAGAAAATGAATGGCCCAGGAACCAGCTTTAGACCCTCTCTGCTGTACTCTAGGAGCCCTGAAGAATATTATCTAAGACAGTTACCCATAGACAAGACAGCCTCTGTAGAAGTCCAGGTCTATGACAGATAAGTTCCAGCACACTGTTGGAACAACAACAAAAAAATGAGTTTTGATATATTGAAGAGGTTAAAAAGAATAATTTCACTTTACCTGTACTACCCCCTTCCAAGGTAGCATAGCTAGTGCCAAGAGGATTTCTCAGCCTGTGATTTCTCCTTCCAGGGAAAATAAGAGTATATGACTAAACTCCTGGATTTACCAGTGGTTCAGAACACTACAAAAGAGGTCCATTTATCTCTTGCACCATCCTGAGTTATGAGCTGCATAACTAGTGGGTGGGAAGAGGCTGGAAGACTGGCAGATAGAACTCTTGGAGGACACTAAAGAGATATGGATCATATTAACTGCTTCACAGCCTCCATCAAGAAGCCCACCCATGAGCATTTGGAGATGCCTTGCCCATAGATCCCCTCAACTGGTCCATAGGCTCCACTCTATGGCTGGTTTCCTATGCATTCTCCCAATGGCACCAAGAATGAACTTTGCAGACAGCTAATGAGCATGTATAGAAAACTAGTACAAAGCTGTGGGCCAGGTAAAAACCACAAACTTGAATTTTGGCTTCCCTTGTGGGAAAGGAAAAGGGAGGCTGTTTGCACACGGCCTGGTGCATAGCATGATTAAGAGAAGGCACACAAGCTAAATAATTCTGCCACAAGAGAATAAAGAAGCATGGAGAAGGAATAGCTAAAGAAGGTCTGAGAAAGCCTCAGAATCTCTAGCAGGACTAATAGAAATCAGTAAAAACTAGAGGAGGTGATTGTTACTTCAAATGGAAAGACAGCAATACAAAACTCAAGGAACTTGGAGAATCAAGGAAACCTGGTAACACCAAAGGATCACAATCACCTTCTAGTAACCAGTCTCAAAGACATGGAGATCTGTGATTCACCCAATAAATAATCAAAACAGCCATTATAAGGAAGCCCAATGAGCTACAGGAAGACACACAAAGACAATTAAATGAAATCAGGAAAATAATAGATGGGCAAAATGAAAACTCTAACAAAGAGATAGAAATCATAAAAAAGAACTAAGTGGAAATTCTGGAGCTGAGGAATAGTATGGATGGAATGATAAATATAATAGTATCAACAGCAGAATGGATCAAGCAGAAAATGTGTGTGAATTAGAAGGCAGGACATTTGAAATGATCCAGTCAGAGAAGAACAAAGAAAAAGACTCTAAAAGAGGGAAGAAAGCCCACATGATCTATGAGATACCATCAAAAGAAACAATCTGCACATTATTGGAATCCTAGATGGAGAGCAGAAGGAGAAGGGGGCAGAAAGCTTATTGAAAGAAATTATGGCTCAGAACTTCCCGAATCTGGGGAGACAATGGATGTCCAAGCATATGACATTCATATTCAATAAGCAAACACAACTTGAAATCTTCTCCAAGACAAAAAAAAAAAAAAAAAACCTATCAAAAGTCAAAGACTAAGAAGGAATTTTAAAAGTAACCAAAGGGGGAAAAAGCTTGTAATTTACAAGAGAACTCCCATAACGCCATCAGCAGATTCCTCAGCAGTGACCTTATATGCCAAGAGAGAGTAAGATGATACATCCAAAGTGCTGAAAGAAAAACTGCACCAAATACTCTATGAGGCAAAGTTGTCCTTGGGAACAATTACAATGGTCAGATTGTCTCTCTCCTTGGACTCTCATTCTCCCACACAACATAGCCCCTCCTGAGGTCACTATAACTTATGTTGGATTTGTATTAGACATTTGGAATCCAGCTTTTCTCTTGGACTGTCTCTGGTTTCATTTCCTTGGCAAATACAAGGCACAGTTTGGGGTAGAAGTGGGAGGAAAGCGGTGAAATAGAGCAATTCTTGTGGTCTGCTTTGATCTGAGCCTGTTTCACCTGAATGAGGCTTAGACAAAGAAACCTTCCATGTTGTCCTGGCCAATTTACTAGAATTCTTCATTAGCATTTGAAACCATTGTCCTGCTAAAGAGCAAACAAAACCTTCACTATAATTTGCCTTGGGTGGCTTGTTTTCTTCATATATCTATGATGGGGATTCTACACCAAAATGTGGTGATGGGAAAGGTGAGAGATTTTTGGACCCATGGCTAATAAATAATTTTACCTTAATCTCACACAGATTTGAGGAAGGTATTTAGCCAATAGAATTTTAAACAATCTCGCCTTATTGGAAAAGCCTTTCTTATTTTGGAGAGGGGATTGCCTGAAATTCTGGAGTACTCTGCTTAAAGTGGCGATGCCATCACTGTTTTGAAATATATGCATCTTTTTATTTTCATCTTTTTATTATTAAGATATTTTCCTTGAAATTATTACTTCATTCCCAGTCTCATTCTGCATAGCAGGGAGTGACAGAGCTGGCTGTATAGATCATATAGTGCTTTAATAGGTATTTTTTATTTTAAATGTAGGAAGTTTGTTTATGATTTGGCTTTTGACTCAGCTTGATGTCAGGCAGGTAAAGAGTGCAATGATCATGGCTTTGCAAGTATTGTAGTTCATGTCTATTCAAATGGCTTCAAATGTGCCCCTCTGGCATCTTTGGATGTAAAGGACTTTTGTCTGACTCCAACCAGGAAGTGTCACTATCCTTTTCTGGAAAAAGCACAATCTCCAGATAAGAGAGGAGTCAACAGGACGATCTAACCACCCTGGTGCACCCCACAATGTGATGTGAATCGGGGAGGATCTTGGGTAGTGTGAGAATGTTTGAAGTTAGTGTTAATGTGACTTGTGATTGCTTATTTTCAACAGCTCTGACATCTGATGAAAAGAAAAAACAGAAACATAAGCAACACTTCCAATAATTCAATAATTGTTATTCCTTCTCCACATTGAGGGGACTTTGCAATTTAGAAATTTTATTTTATAGTAAATAAAAGAATCAATATCATAAGACAGATGGTGTTTAATAGAGTGAATTATATTCATAGGGGAGATTTAATCCTTTATGTCATTTAATTAAAAAATTACTTTATGTAATGAGACCACTGCTCTACCAATATTTAGCCATTTCCTAAACAATTTTCAAGCAGAGAAATAGTCATAGGAATTTATTTTGGCTAACCTATTTAACTTCTATTTGCAACTTATGAAGGGAGGTTAAAGACGTGTGTTTAAGTATATAGATTTCTAACTGACTTATCTAATCCAAGTCTTCTGTTTTTCTGGAATTTATGTAGTTAAAAAACAAATAGGAACTAATTGTGAGTGCACAGGTAACCTAAATGCTTCCTAATGATCAAGGAATAGGTGGATGTTACACTTGTAATAACAGTGCCGATGCCCATGAAATTCCTTAAAAATCTTCTCAAATTCGCTTCTGTATCTAAAAGTCTGGGGTCCAATTAAATGTACTAGGTATGTGACAATAATTGCAAACGATAACAAAATTTTACCCCCTGAGTTGCTAAGTTAATGAGAGCAAAGAGTGATGGGTGGAAATGTTCAGAGAGAAAAGTGGGCTGAAATTTAACTGTCAGTGTGCCCAACAGGAAAGCCATGTCAAAGAAGGAAGGAAGTCAGATTCTTTCAGAGCTGACACAGTGAGGGAACTTCTAAGGCTGCTTCATTTGCAAAGTCAAAGCTGTTTAGTTTCTATTCAGGAATGACAGGATGAAAGGCAGCAACATTCTCTTGTTGCCCTTCACCTTCAAATCAGACACACTTACATTTCAAGTTAAAATGTGCAAATCAGCTTGTGTCCCTGGCCACACATAGTTTAGTATCCATACATTAAATGGAAGGCTGGTTAATTTCACATGCCACTATCTGTGGTTGTCTTTTCATTCTGGCAATTAATGCTGGAATCATTAGTGACACTTGCCTAGAACACCACCCCCCTTTTATTGCTTTGAAGATTTTTTTCCCTATCACTTACTAATGGGGACAAGGGAAAAACAGGATGTAAGACAATTTATCCTGCCAGAAATCAGGTTATAATGCATGGAGTCTCTTTCCAAAGAATATTTCTATAAATAGAAGTCATGAAGTTCTGTCATAAAATAACCAAAGGCTTTGGAAACCCAGTAAATAGGTTATATAGAGCTGTCCTCCAAAGTACCACTGTAGTCCTTGAAAATGTCAAATTCACTCTGTGTCAGCATTTCCTAGCATACCTACATGCAGAATAACTTCCAGAGAGTAAAGTATGGAAAATAAATATTTAGCATCCCTAGCTGCTTCTGAAATTGTCTACATGAGTCTGCCCAAATTACTGAATACCCTATAAGCATTCTTCTCATGTGTTTTTACAGCATGATTTAGAAGCCTTGTACAGCAATAATCACTGGCCTGGATTTGAAAGTGACGAGCTATAGAAGTTGTTTTGTACAATGTCTGTAATAGGTTAATTAAAGGACTATTCAACATAATTGAGGTCTCCTGGGCTCTAAATAGTTCTTCTATTCTGTAAATCACTTCTGTCCATTATTGAAGACTCAATGTGAAGAGTCTTGAGGAGTAATGCAATGGTTTTAACGTGAGGCAGATCTGGATTATGTAATCTTAGGCAGTCAATTTATTTTCTCCTCCTTTCAGTTCCTTTATCAGCAAAATGGATATATATATATATATATATATATATATATATATATATAGTTCATTGTCACTGCAAGTATTAAGTAACATCTTCGGTATAGATTGTCATTCATATGGCATATGTTCATTACATGGTAATTTTCTTGTTTCTTGAATATACTTGTATCTGTGTAGGTATGTTCATGGTAAGCAATTGAAATAAAAGATATATAACCTCACAAATAAACTAGCTGGCTTTCAGAAAGATACCACCCTGGAAAATTTGTAAGAGCCCATCTATAAACTTTGAAAGGCCAGAGGCATGAGCTTCCCAAGGAACCAGAGGTGGAGTATTTCAGTCTCAGAGCACAAATGTGAGCAAAGGATCTATGTGTAATTGCAATAGAATAGATCCTCTGTCCAGTGACACCTCCCCTCTGGGAACTTTGTGTGGGACTATGATATATACTTATGGGGACGTTTGGTTTTGGTTGTGTTAATGCACAGATCTCTGATCTGAATATTTTAACACTATTTTCTGGGAGTTGTTGAGAACATATCCATATGAACATGGAACCCGAGATGGGAATTCCCATAATAAGGATTCACGCTGACCCCCTGGACCAGGGCTCTCTTTCCTAAAGTGTGTATAAATGGATTGTGTGGCTTTCCTTTTTCTAGCCATGTTTCTGTTTTTTTCTTGTTGGATTAACCTATGTTGGATACAATACTCTTAGGACAGCTCTTGTATCTTTATAAAGACATTGTCTGTATCATCATGTCTTTTTTTTTCCCCCTTTAGGTTTGCTACTCTGATGGTGTTCTGATTATTCATTGTGATGTAATTTGATTTTCCCTGTCAATTAGTGAATGGAGTATCTTTTCATATATTTATAAGCCATTTAAATACCTTGCTTTGTAAAAGGGCCTTTTATATCACCATGGTTTGATGCACTTGATTGATGTCTATGGAAGTGACCCTATTCCAAAAGTATTTAAAGCAATGTCAAAATATACAGTGTTGGGACTCCTGGGTGGCTCAGTCGGTTAAGCATCCAATTTCGACTCAGGTCACAATCTAACAGTTGGTAGGTTCAAGCTCCGAGTCGGGCTCTGTGCTCACGGCCTGGAGCCTGCTTCAGATTCTGTGTCTCCCTCTCTCTCTGCCTCTCCCCCACTTACTCTCTGTCTCTCTGTCTCTCAAATATAAATAAACTTTAAGAAATTAAAACATATACATATGCAGTGTCATGTAACAAACACAAAATAAAGCCAAGTGGGTGGAGAACTTAGAGTAAAGGCCAAATAAGCACAGATTATGACATGAAACTGGAGGTAAGTTTAACAAATTAAATATGAATGTTAAGATTCAGTGTACCATATAAAAACAGACCATAATTCAGATCTGGATTCCAGCAACCAGAGCAAAGTGGAACACCACATCAGCACATGATTCAGAATCTACAACATAAAAGACAGCCACCTACTGTTCAGAAAAACAGTGTCTTCTAGAACTGGGATTTGGAAACATTTCTCTGTTAGAGCAGAGAATGGAAATAGGCTGGGTTTCACATACAGCAATCCTAAAATTCATATGGAACCACAAAAGGCCCCGAATAGCCAAAGGAATTTTGAAGAAGAAGACCAAAGCAGGAGGCATCACAATCCCAGACTTTAGCCTCTACTACAAAGCTGTAATCATCAAGACAGGATGGTATTGGCACAAAAAAAGACACACAGACCAATGGAATAGAATAGAAACCCCAGAACTAGACCCACAAACATATGGCCAACTCATCTTTGACAAAGCAGGAAAGAACATCCAATGGAAAAAAGACAACCTCTTTAACAAATGGTGCTGGGAGAACTGGACAGCAACATGCAGAAGGTTGAAACTAGACCACTTTCTCACACCATTCACAAAAATAAACTCAAAATGGATAAAGGACCTAAATGTGAGAGTGGAAACCATCAAAACCTTAGAGGAGAAAGCAGGAAAAGACCTCTCTGACCTCAGCTGTAGCAATCTCTTACTCGACACATCCCCAAAGGCAAGGGAATTAAAAGCAAAAGTGAATTACTGGGACCTTATGAAGATAAAAAGCTTCTGCACAGCAAAGGAAACAACCAACAAAACTAAAAGGCAACCAACGGAATGGGAAAAGATATTTGCAGATGACATATCAGACAAAGGGCTAGTATCTAAAATCTATAAAGAGCTCACCAAACTCCACACCCGAAAAACAAATAACCCAGTGAAGAAATGGACAGAAAACATGAATACACACTTGTCTAAAGAAGACATCCAGATGGCCAACAGGCACATGAAAAGATGTTCAGCGTCGCTCCTTATCAGGGAAATACAAATCAAAACCACACTCAGGTATCATCTCACGCCAGTCAGAGTGGCCAAAATGAACAAATCAGGAGACTATAGATGCTGGAGAGGATGTGGAGAAACGGGAACCCTCTTGCACTGTTGGTGGGAATGCAAATTGGTGCAGCCGCTCTGGAAAGCAGTGTGGAGGTTCCTCAGAAAATTAAAAATAGACCTACCCTATGACCCAGCAATAGCACTGCTAGGAATTTATCCAAGGGATACAGGAGTACTGATGCATAGGGGCACTTGTACCCCAATGTTCATAGCAGCACTCTCAACAATAGCCAAATTATGGAAAGAGCCTAAATGTCCATCAACTGATGAATGGATAAAGAAATTGTGGTTTATATACACAATGGAATATTACGTGGCAATGAGAAAAAATGAAATATGGCCTTTTGTAGCAACGTGGATGGAACTGGAGAGTGTGATGCTAAGTGAAATAAGCCATACAGAGAAAGACAGATACCATATGGTTTCACTCTTATGTGGATCCTGAGAAACTTAACAGGAACCCATGGGGGAGGGGAAGGAAAAAAAAAAAAAAAGAGGTTAGAGTGGAAGAGAGCCAAAGCATAAGAGACTGTTAAAAACTGAGAACAAACTGAGGGTTGATGGGGGATGGGAGGGAGGGGAGGGTGGGTGATGGGTATTGAGGAGGGCACCTTTTGGGATGAGCACTGGGTGTTGTATGGAAACCAATTTGTCAATAAATTTCATATATAAAAAAAAATTTATCAGGGTTGGTTTTAGTGAACACTATTTTACAAACTTTTGAATTAAATATTATTTACATATATATTAATTTAATTATTTGAATATTAATTAAATATTATTTACATATATATTAATTAAACTCTATACCACATATAGGGCTTGAACGTATGACCCTGAGATCAAGAGTTGCATGCTATAACAACTGAGCCAGCCAGGCCCCCCTAATTATCAATATTTTAACATCAAGATACTTATATACCAAATTCTGGGCTCCAGATTTCTGTTCACGAATCAAAACAGACACAGCGTGCCTTTGTGCCTGTAGGTAGCTGAGTGCCATTCCTTGGAGAGAACATGTGTCCTCCATTTTACCAGGGCTCCCATCAATGCCTGGTGTCAGATGCCATTCATCATCATTCTTCTGCTCATTCCATTTATTTTGTATTTAGTGATTTTCTGCCACTTTACCCAGCCCATTTACCTCATTTCTGCTCCCAGCTGGTCCCTGTAGGCATCTAAGTTTGTATTCCTCAAGGAGTAGATCAGATGTATATGCCATCAGTTAAGCCTTGAGAAATGTTATTTCTCAAAGAAACAATACGCTATGAGATCATCAACTTCTTATTTTGTTGCTAAGCCTGAAAGGAAAACACAGAAAATCCCAAGAGGCTGATGATCTGAAATTTATGTATGCTTGTCTTGGCATATGTTACCTAAGTAGTTTTTGAAAATGCTATGCCTTCCAAATTGTTTTCTGTGTGTGTTAATTGTGAAATTCAAATGCAAACATCAAAATGATTCACAGGCAAAGAAGAATGGCATTAATAATATAGAGAAATCCATCTGGGATTATTTTTTCAAAAATGATTGATAACCCACACAGTGCTCACAGGAATAACTGAAACTTGATCAGATTCCACAGAGTGTTCCAGAAACTATACTTTTAGATTAATAGGAATTATGTAGTTGTTTTGTTGTATTTTTAAAGTAACTGTTTCACTTAAATTGCATTTAAAAGTATGCAAAGTATATAGCTGAATGAATTTTTGCAAGTAAATACATTGATGTAACCTTCATCACTGAGACCAAACATAGATTACCAGATCCCCAAATCCTCCCTTGTCCCCACTGCTCATCATTAGCTCACTCTTCTCATTCCCACACCAAAGATTACCACTCTTGTGACTTTTATTTCCATAAGTTCATTTTGACTTTTAATTTTATATAAATAAAATCATATAGTATGTAACTTTATGTAAGACTTCATTAGTTCATATGGTGATTGGAGCATTAATTCATGTTTTATACTAACAATATGTAATTTCTTTTTTTAATGTTTATCTATTTATTTTGAGAATGAGACAGCAGAAGCAGGGGAGGAGCAGAGAGAGGGAGAGAGAGAGTATCCCAAGTAGGCTCCGTGCTGTCAGCACAGAGCCTGATGTGGGGTTCGATCTCGTGAAGCATGAGATCATGACCTGAGCCGAAATCAAGAGTTGACACTCAACAGACTGAGCCACTCAGGTGCCTCAGTAATATATACTTTCTTATTGCTATATACTATTCCATTGAATAGACTGAAATTTACTTATATATTCTATTACAGATGGACATGTGAGTTATTTCCAGTTTTCACTATTACCAATTGGCCTTCTATGGATATATTGTATGACTTTTGCTGTACATATTTATATATTCCTGTCATATGAGAGGAAATACTAGATAATAGAGTGTGTTTATACTCTTCTTTAGAGGATACAGACACATAATGTTCCAGAATGATTGAACCAATTTAAATTACCACCAGCAATGTAGGAAAGTCCCATGGAGTTACTCAATATCCTCACCATTACTTGCTATTACCCCTTGCTCCACCTTCCCACCTCCACAAATAAACCTGCTGAGATTTTCACTAGGATTACATTAAATCTAAGAATAAGTTCATCAAGAATTGACAGCTTTATAATATTGTGTCTGATCAGTAAATATCTTTACATTACTTCAAGTCTGTAATTTTTAAATTATTTTTGTTTTTTATTTTTATTTTTCAGTATAGATTTTATTCTTGGTGTTTCATATTTTTGATAGAACACTAAATACTATACTCTAATTTTTATCTTCTGCTTCATTCTGATATATACTTAAATATTTTCGTATTTTTATACATATGCATCCAACTACTTTGTAAGACTCTCGTATTAATTCTAGTCCCTTTTTTCAAAGGTTCTTTTGGATTTTATATGCTCCCAGTCAGGTTGGATATGAGAGAGAGAGAGAGAGAGAAAGAGAGAGAGAGAGAGAGAGAGAGAGAGATTTTCTTCCTCTCTAAAGCTTACTTGTTTTATTTTATTTTATTTTATTTTATTTTATTTTATTTTATTTGTCTACTACACTGGCTAATGCACAATGTTGAGTAGGAGTAATGATAGTGGGTCTCTGTGTATAGTTCCTTTTTTTTAAGTGTATTTATTTATTTTGAGAGAGAGACAGGCAGAGGGAGCAGGGGAGGGGCAGAGAAAGAGGGAGAGGGAGAATCCCAAGCAAGCTCTGCACTGTCAGCAGGGAGCCTGACATGGGGCTTGAATCCACAAACCGTGAGATCATGACCTGAGCCAAAACCAAGAGTTGGACACTTAACCAACTGAACCACCCAGGTACTCCCTCCTTGTGTAGTTCTTGATCATGGGGGGCAGACTCAGTATTAACCATTAAAGAAAATATTTGCTGTAGGTTTGTTAGTATATAACCTTTATCAGACTAAGGAAGTTGTTTCCTATAAATGGCTTGTCAACATGATAAATGTCAAATTTTATCTCCTTTTTTAAAATCTGGAGATAGTGGTGGCTTTAATCTTCTATTTTCACTAATGCAAAATAGTGCATTTAAAAATTTTCATTATTAGCTCATCCTTCCATTATGATTTTATATTGCCTTTTCTCTGAGCAGAGGAGAAAATCTTTGTTATCTAGGGTTAGGCAAAGATTTCTTAAAACCATATTCCAAAAACACAACCCATGCAAGAATAAATTGGATTTCATCAAACTTAAAATATTTTGTTCTTTGAAAGGTACTATTAAGAAAATGAAAAGATGAGCTGCTGATTAGTATAAAATATTTGCAATTCATGTCTCTAATAAAAGAAGTATCTAGAATATATTAAAAGTGTAACATATTAAAGTATCTAGAATATATTAAAATCTCTCAAAATTTCTTGAAGTCTTTGCCTTGTTATAATTCCAGTATCTGGATCATCTATGGGTTCTATTTTAGTCAACTGGTCTTGACCACTGGCATATTTGGTAATTTTCATGGAATTCAAGCAGTTGTGTCTATAAACTTGCAATGATTCTATATGATGTTATCTTCCTTTGGAGAGGATTTATTTTTGCTTGGTGGGCAGTTATGGTAGAAACAGTTAACCCAAAATTTAGACAGTTTTGTGAAAGTTTAAACCCTTTCTGAAAGTTTAAAACATTTTTAGTTTGCCCTCTTTCCTATGGTGTGGATTTGCAGTAGTTGCAAATCAAAGTCTGGAATATTGATCAGGTCTCCTCATTCTTGGTTAGCCCTGAACTCTCGCTATTTTTCACTCTAGTGACATGAGAGTACCAAAGTGCTACTTATATTTTTAGTTTCTAATCTGCCAGTTGGCCTCTAGCCCTATCATCATTCACAGGTTAAAAATCAGCAAATATATCAAATGTAAAAGTGGTAAAGAATGTTGGACTTACCTCAATGTATTTCTTTTCTCTCTGGGATGTTGGTCCTTCAAATTCTGGATGTGTTGATTCCGAATCTTGTATCTTCAAGATATAAGGTTTTGCAAAATTCATTTGAAATAGCTTTTATAGTTGTTGAAAGTAAGGATATTGGTCTGATAGAAACTATTCTGTCATTAATGGATGTGGATGTCTGTCTTCTAGGTTGTTTAATAATACAAAGCCATTAAATATGAGAAAGAAAGTGGCATACAATTTTCTCCAAAGAGTTCTGAGCAATTTATAGAATCCACATCATCAATCTTTACCATATCCTTGTCAACACTAGTAACTCATTAACTATCCAAAGGTCACCCAACAAACCCGTCAGAAGTCCAGAAATAGAAACTGAACATCCAGCTCAATCCCCAGAGCCACATAGACTATTGATGCCTGATATAAAAATTACATCCTCATTCAGGAAGTACTAAGTAATTCCATCAGTGACCTATCTGTCATTTTCTCAGCGCCATATCTTCTGTGGAAGAAGGAAAGGAAGAAATGAAAGTATTTTGGTCTTAGATTTTCAGTAAGAGGGGTGACTAGTGTTATTTAATTTTTTTCAATTTTATGAAGTATTTTTTTCTAGTCATGATAATAAAAGTAAAAGGGCAAAGATTCCTCTGGTTTCTGATTATCTTGTCCAGAAAGTTGGATAAAGTGAAAACCTGATTTTATAGTAGTTCTATCCTAGGCTAAAAGTGAGGAAGGAACAAATATGTAATTCTAACATGTCACAGAGATAACCTATGAATAGCCTATTCAGTTATTCATTCAATAAGTATTTATTTAATATATGCTATATGAATCACTTATTTTGGGGACAGGGATATAGCACTGCATGTAACATAGAGGTTGCTAAAGGCTTAAAACATAAATTCTTGTGGAGAAGAGGGATAGTAAATCAATATATAATGTATATGTCAAGAAGTAAGAAATTCTATGAAAAAAAAAGAGAACAGGGTATAGAGAAGAGTTGGAATGCCATTTTAGATTAGGTGAAGAGGGAAGATTCTTCTGAAAAAGTGACTTTTAAACAATGGTCTTAATGAAGTCAGAGTTGTGAAAAAAACATGTATATTTCTGTAGAAGCACTTTCCAGGCAGAGGGAATACAAAGTGAAAAGCCTCTAAAGCAGGAAGTTTCTTAGAATGTTTGAGGAAGAACAAGCAAGATTGTGGCTGGAGTATACCAAGTGGAAATGAAACGTTAAGAAAGTAAAAGGCAAGATCAAGTGTGGAGTTTTAGGTCATGGTAAGGGCTTGAGTTTATTGTAAGTATAATGAGAAACCATTGGCTGGGGTGGCTCAGTAGGTTAAGCATACGGGTCTTGGTTTTCGGCTCAGGTCATGATCTCACGGTTAGTGGGTTTGAGCTCTGCACTGGGCTTTGTTCTGACAGTGTGGAGCCTACTTGGGATTCTCTCTCTCCCTTTCTCTCTGCACATCCCCTGCTCACTCTCTCTCTCTCTCTCTCAAAATAAATAAATAAACTTCAAAACAAACAAAAAAAAAAACAAAAAAGAACTTATTGGCTGGCTAGTTAAGGTGAAAAGCATAAAATATAAAGGGATTAGAGCAGAAGCAAGGGAACCAATTAGAAGGCACTAATTAAAGTGGGTGATAATAATGGCTTCCACTAAGATGGTGGGAGAGAAAGAAGTGAGACATGGAGAGATTCCAAATAGATTTTGAGGATGGAGTTGGCTAATTTGCTGATGGATTTGATGTAAGAAAAAAGTGGGGGCGCCTGGGTGGCTCAGTCGGTTAAGCGCCGACTTCGGCTCAGGTCATGATCTCACGGTCCGTGGGTTCGAGCCCCGCGTCAGGCTCTGTGCTGACAGCTCAGAGCCTGGAGCCTGTTTCGGATTCTGTGTCTCCCTCTCTCTGACCCTCCCCCGTTCATGCTCTGTCTCTCTCTGTCTCAAAAATAAATAAATGTTAAAAAAAAAATTTAAAAAAAAAAAAAAAAGAAAGAAAAAAGTGAGAAGTCGAGGACAGTTCCAAGGTTTTTATACAAACAAATGGGTGAATAATGGTGCCATTTATGAGAGGAGGGACACTGGAAGAAGGGCAGAACTAGGGGAAGAAATCATGACCATCTTTATCCCAAATTCATCATTAGCTTGGAGCTCATTAATATAAAATATAAATGACAGAGGATAAAACTCCTACTGCCTATTGATTTACTTCCCATCCTGTGCTATTTCTTCTCTGAGAATCTAAGTAATCAGTGAGATCAAGTAGAGATCTAAAAGAAAATAGGAAATCAAAAGGAATCAAAAGGAAAGTGGAAAAGACAAGTCATTGGATGAGAAAGGCACTGATATTCTTAGCCAGAAGAAAATGTAAGCTTAATTAAAATCAAAGGCGCACTGTCCAGAGTGGTGTAATATATTGAGAAATAAAAATTTCAAGTTGTTCAACCAGTGCTCAGTTTTCTGTAGGCTCCAGATCTGTTTTATGTTTAATTAATTAATTAATTAATTAATTTATTTATTTATTTTTATTTTATTTTATTTTTAGAGAGAGAGAGAGTGAGAGGGGTAGAGAAAGAGAATCTTGAGCAGGCTCCATGCTCAGCAAAGAGCCCAACACTGGCCTCAATACCATGACCCTGGGATCATGACCTGAGCCAAAATCAAGAGTCTTATGTTCAAATGTCTGAGAGACCCAGGCACCCTAGATCTGTTTTTAAATAAATGCAAATAACAACTCATTCTCATTCTCATATATTTTTTCTTATCTTCCCCATCTCAAAGCTTATGGGGCCAGAGGCTGAGAGAAAGAACCAAGATGAGTATAAGGACACTATTTAATTTCCACTTATTAACCCTTTTGAGTCCTAACACCAAATATTGTAATAGTCCATGTGTAGTTGATTATAAAAATGTCTCTACTGTAATTTATTATTTCCACACTAGTGGATCATTATCATCTGCCATTATTATGGGAGCATACTCATGAGTCAGTCATGGGTAAGTCAGCAAGGATGCCAAGTCTGTTAACAGTATAACCAACTCTACAAGATTCAATTCAATTCTGTTCTATTCTGTTCTCTCACAGTCCTCTCCTTTTCTTTGGCAACTCCTTCAGGCAGTGTAACTCTGGAGACCTCCAAGGGGGAAAAATATTTAAAAAGTATCCAATTGACCACAGTTGTCATGTTGCGTCTTCATAAAAAGATGCAATTTCATCTTCCCAGTAGTTAATTGTGAGGATGTTCACTAAATATATTGAATCTCGTGTGCTGTTCCTAGACTGAAATATTAAAATTTTAATAGCTTCCCATGCATTCTCAAATATGAGCATGTTACACACTTCTATTTCCTTTGAAAGAGCTTGCAATCTCTGAGCAATAATCTGCCATCTAATTTACATTTTTATAATGTGTCACAGATAGGAAAATATTCTCCCTCCAGCCTGCATATCTTTCTCTTCTGAATTGTTTTTTTTTTTTTTTGTACTGCAAAAGGAGCTACAGATTTCATAAAATAATTGGGGCCAAAGAGAAGACCTTATGCAATTTCTATAGAAGACCTGATTGTACCACCTGAGAATTTTGAGGCATATTTCTATCATAAAATGTCTTATATTCGGTCAGAAATATTCATTAACTTCGTTCATTCATTCTGCTAACCTGATGAACATAAAAGTCTTTTTAAACACCTGTGTGTATATTTGCCACGTTTTTCTATATACCCACTGTTCTTTTGTAAATATGATACATATCATGGTAACATTACTGAACAAAACCACCAAAGACCATTTGCCCCCCAAAATTGCTAAAACTTTCCATTCTCTATTTTTATTAAATATTTTCAATCCCTTTTAATGGTCTATCTAGAATATAAGCTGCATTTCAAAATTACGTTATAATCCAAATATCAAAAGAAGGTAAAATGATGATAATTCCATCTAGTTTATTGATGGATGAGAAAGAGTTAATTAACCAGCCCTGGAAAAAAAAATGTGTTTATTAACAGAGCACCAGGAAAAAAAGTCTGAAAACATAGGATGGATGAGCCTATATTGTTTAATGTCCTAATCAATACTAATAAGACTATTGAGATTCTTTAAAAAGCAAAACCAAAAATCCAAAGTTTGCAAGCTAAAATAACATGTATTTCCTGGGAAAAATGGAAGATTCTTGCCTTAGTAAGCTAGACCTTGACCATCTTCCTGTTTGATAATGTGTCCTCTTTTATATGCAAGTTCCTGGAAAGAGTCAATAAGAAAGCTTGGAACAGAAAATCTTAGGCTCTTCCATCCCCCAGATAACCTAGGATAAGAATATGGAAAAAATATATATATATATTTTTTAAATGTAACAGAAGGTTATGAAAAATCTGCATGCATGCTATGTTGTGACATTTCCCTTAGAGATTTAGAAGCATCCTAAGAAAGGAACATTTAAATCATCTTGGTTTTCTAAAAGGATATGTAATATATGGTCATCCACTTAGATCTGGTGATAGACTCCTTTTTTTCTCTGTTCCTAAAAAACAAGATGGGTGCTAAGTCTGCTCAGATACTCAGATATTTTAAGCATTTAAAGAAGGTTGGGGATCTTGGGTGGCTCTTGATCTTGGCTTGGGTCATGATCTCATGGTTTGTGAAACTGAGCCCCATTTTGGGCTCCATGCTGACAGCACAGAGCCTGCTTGGGTTTCTCTCTCTCCCTGCCTCCTTCTCTACCCCCACACACTGTCCCTCTCAATAAATACATAAATAAACATTTTTTTTTAAATAAAGAAAGTGGAGGCTTTACAGAGGTATTGAATATAGACAATACTTGTTATGACTTAATGACTAGGAAATAAAGAGACATTTTAAATCCTCTTTCAACTGACGTCTTTACATTGATGAACGTTTCATTTAATGCTTTATTGAAAAATGTATTAATTGAATTAGAATCTGGCAAGGAAAAAGAGTCTCTCTTGATCATTGACCAAGATGATCTCACTGCCTTTGTGATATGTTTAAATTTTGTTTTACTAACATAAACTTGCTGAATAATGGCTCGCCTACAAAAGACTTCAGTATAAGAACTAGAACTATCAATTTACATAGACAAATTAAGATGTATAAATCGAAAGTTAGAAGTTATGCCCACCATTTGACTCCATGGGATTTCCTATCAAAGATTTCAGCTTTGGTGGAAATACATACCATTAAACAACAACAACAACAACAACAACAACACCAACAACACCAACAACAAACAACAAATAAGGCCAACATTAGGGACAATATAACTGCCAGTTCACCATTGGTCTATCATGTTCATTTTTCTTTCATTTCCTAAAATCTTAGCATTGACAAGTAGATTCTCATATCATAATTACATGTAGCCTTTTCTCTCCCGTAAAATTGTCAGTGCTATGCTTTGGTTATGGATGAAGTTTAGGTATTCTTAGTGTAGTCATTAATCTGACAAATATATGGAAAAAGAAGACAAGTAAAATGACTGGCACAGGTCTGAACCAAAACAATCACCACGTTGACCAAAATAATGTTGAGAATGGAATTATTGGATCATGTTTACCACTTTGGGGGAGACAGCTGATGGATCTAGATTCTTCTCATGGGTATGCAAGGAACTGTGGACTTGCTTTGGTACAAAATTCATGGGTTGAGGTCTAGGTCTTAAAAACGATGCTACTTCACAACATATATTGCAAGTCAATTCACTTCATGCCTTCCTTCCTAGACCTGAAGGCAATGTGAGCAAACTAACATCCCTAACGTTTCTACCTTCCAGTGGCTTTTTCCACATTCAAGGTTGCCCTTGGAATCCATTTTCACCTGCATGCATACTTTGTGCAGTGATTCATCAATCCTCAAGGACCAGCCACTCCATGGATTTGATGACATGGACTCAGGATGAGGCCCAAGTGAGGCTGAAATCCGCTGAATATGAGCCTTAGAAGGCCTGCCTTTATTTTCATATAGCACCTAACTGTCCTTTCATTTGGTATTCACTGTTACCAACAGTTGGTATTCACTGTTACCTACAATTTTCACAGGTTTAATTCTCCAACCGGTGTTGATTTCTTTTTCTTCTTTTATTTATTAATTTCAAGAGACAGCAAGCAGGTGAGGGGCAGAGGAGAGAAGGAGAGACAGAAAGATCCCAAGTAGGCTCTGCACTGCCGGCACAGGGCTGGAACTCATGAACCATTTTCTGTCTGTGACCCTCTATTCTGTGGTTGTGTGAACTCATCCTTCTGCACGCTGCACTGGAGTACTCTCCTCTGGTCTCCTAGAAACTCCTCAGTCCCTTTGGAAGGCATGGAGGATGGAAAGCAGGTAAGGAGAGCACAAGAGTTCCCATGCTGTTAGGAATCACCTCACACAGTGGGAAGATGAATACAGTACTCCCATTTTGTAGAGGAAGAAGTAGACATTCATAAATATTACATAGCTTACTCAAAAGAGCTACAAACGGGTAGGTAGGTGACTCAATTACAGTTTGAAGTGTTGTTTGATTCCTAAGTCTGTGGTCACATTTTCTCATGATTTTGAGCTCTATATAAATTTTCGAAGATCATCTCACCGAGGGCTGGTAATTGGAATTGGGTGTAAAAGTAATAAAAGTTTCTCACTGATGCTCCAGGTTTGAACAGAACTAGCTCTCCACTTGGATGTATCAGCCTACAAGCTCTAATTTGAGAGCCAGCAAAGGCATCATATGGTTTCTTGGTGTCTTTTCTCACCTGCATCCCTACTTCTTTGGAAACAGACATATGGCGCTATTCCTTCTATACATGCGGGCTGTAACCCAGGCTAAGGGGAGCTAAGCATCATATTCCATCTCCCCGACCATGTTGATTGGTCCCCAGACGAGCTCCTGAGCCAAGCCGAGCTAATTAGAATCCTCCTTTGGGACATTTTTGCTGGAGTGTTATACAAATACCTCTCCTGTCTCTTGGGTCATAGAATTCCAACTGGCTTTATTCCCTGGTTTATGGCAAAACCCTTCAGCTTTAAAAGCAATGTATGCCATTTTAAAAACAATTAAAGCAGCATGAAAGAGAGTATAACTGCTAGTTCATCATGGGAATGCAGCAGAGGTGAGAAAGTAGGAGAGAGGGAAACAAGGAAAGAGCCATAGGAGAGAAAGGAGAGAGAAAATGAGCTAATAACTTTGATTCCCTGGATTTAGTCATCCTTAGAGTTCCTGATGGGGTTCTTGATATGCTATTTTTCTGTATCCAAAGATTTGTAATATGCACACCACCCGAAATAATTATGCTATCACCAATAAACTCTGTTGAAGGAACTGAAAGCTAAGATATAATCTAAGAATGTATTACATTATTTGAAAGGGTCAAACACGAACTCATTATGACATGTAGCATTTCTGTAGAATATTGGAAAAAACACTTGTCTCAGTGTCCAACCCTTCAGTTCTGACACAAACTCTGCCAGTGATGTTCTGCCTTCCTTTGTGCTTCAGTTTGGCTTAGTGAGGTCTTCAAGCCATTCCTAACTTCATTAAATTCTTTGTACCAATCATGTTCTGAAGTTGTTCCTTAGATTTTAGGGACAAGTAGTAGTAAGGCATAATGAGGCATAGAGTTAGGTGGTTCTTCTTGTTTACTTTTACTGTAAATACTCTTCAGTCTCCTAGAAAACTCAGAGAGACACAAAAGCTCAGGATTATTCTGCTTTTCCTTGTATTCATCATATCCTGATTATTAGGGTGCACTGAGCACGGGTTCTGTCCACTTTATTTTAAATTTCTTTCTTTCTTTCTTTCTTTCTTTCTTTCTTTCTTTCTTTCTTGAGAGAGAGAGAGAGAGAGAGAGAGAGAGAGAGAGAGAGAGAGAGAATCCTAAGCAGGCTCCATGCTGTCAGCACAGAGTCTGAGAGGAGTTGGATCCCACAAACCGTAAGATCATGACCTGAGCTGAAACCAAGAGTCTGAGACCTAACTGACTGAGTCACCCTGGTTCTCTTCAGTTTAGACAGGAAACAGAGATAGCCACACCAAAAAGCTATTACCCTGCTTTACCAGGATGGAAAACAGGTAACATCTTAAGAATTGGATTTGTTATCTGTAAAGGGGATGCTTGGTATAAATCTAAAGCAATCTTTTATTTATGTTGTGGTTTACTCTAAGTAAGATATTGACCAGGTTTTCTTCTTTTTCACCCAGCATAGAAATGGAGAAACTGTCATTGTATCAAGCAGAATTTGAAGATTGACATTCTTAGATCCTCATGAAAGCAAGAGTATTTAATTCTGAATCAGACACTCACAGAAACCATGGAATTTCACATTTTAATAATGACTACAAAAATACCATTACGATTGTTTTGTGCTTCTCTTTATGGAGCACTTTAACACAAATTCTTACATAATTCTAATAAGCAAGCCCAGGAAATGGGCATTATTTTCCCTACCTTAAACAGTGGGATTAATTGGTTGTATTATCTCTACTGTGATAGAGATTTTAATTCAGGCTAAAATTCTGGTTCCAAATCCGGTTAGGGTTGTGGGAGACTTTTGGGAGATGATAGTCTGCGCATATATAGGCTTCTCTCCAGCTCCGATCCATGGGAGTTAAATAGCTACTTAGCACTTGGACTTACAGGGTAGATGCCTTAGCTCCTTCCAATTCAGTAGCAAGTAGGTCGGCAGCAAAAGCTTCACCTAGACGCTTGCAACACATGCAGATTCTCCAGTCCCATCCCAATCTGTGAATCAGAGTCTGCATTATAGAAAGAGTCTTATAAGATTTGTTTGCAATGTTTTAGAAGCTGATTGCAGACAGTGAAATCGAAGCTACAGTTCTTGGAGAGCCTGGAGACGGCATCAGCACCTTTCTTTTCCCATGACAAGGAACAGAAAATTGCTCATCCCGAAAAGTGCTTGACCTTGGAGATTATTGATCATGGGGGGAGCTTGGCCCCCATGAAACTGAGAGGAAATGAAAATGTTGAACTGATTCCTCTTTACCTTAAATTTTGCAAGCTTGAAATGCCATGGTAGCATAAGACACATTCCTGGTATTTGG
Organism: Prionailurus bengalensis; assembly: GCF_016509475.1. NCBI lineage: Eukaryota > Metazoa > Chordata > Mammalia > Carnivora > Felidae > Prionailurus > Prionailurus bengalensis. Next base: position 121,545,798 of record NC_057345.1, on the reverse strand, counting down.
ACAGGGTAGTTACACACTGGCTGTCACTCCCAGCTGGTCCACAGAAGTTGGAAACCATGGTGCTATCCACCACTTGTGATACTTCCTCCATTGACAACACTCTAAAGGTGGGCATGAGCCCCAGTGAAGAGCCAAGGAAAATAATACTCTTAAGAGATTTTTTGGCCCTCGACCCAATGGACCCCAGCAGCCAAATACAGTCAAAACAGGTCCCAAATGAAATAGAGAGGTGTGTGTCAGGGACCATGCTAGGTGCACAAGAAAGGAATCAGCAAGTTGAACAAAAAATCTGAAAAGAACACCCTAGTGCTTCAAAAGAAAGATCAGCAGCATGCTATATTCTAAATATGAAATATAATTTTTAAGTGTATTAAGACTTTATTAACTGATTTCTGAGGAAACTAGTGGTAAGATCCAAAATCTGACATCTCCCTTGTCATAAAAGGATCAGTCTTCTTACCATTTTGTCTTATGCATTGGTGATTGTTTTGGTCTAAATTATCCTTTTTGAAATTCCAATATTTGTATAAACAAATTTCTGAATAGCCCTATTGTAGAGTTTGTCATTCATTTATGTCTCTGATAAAAGATAAATTTGACATCCCACTGTTTATAATTTTGAAATGCTTTTTCTCTCTTTATAGTTAAAGACTGACATTTCTCTCCATGCTGTTACTTTGGATGAGAATATTAGAAAAATTCAATATATTTTCTTTCCTATTATTTTGCATCAATGGCTTGTTCTGAAGCCTCACTTGCTGTCTGTGGCTACATTGGTATTAACTCTTTCATTCTTAACATCATTAGGGTTATATAACTGAATCCGTTTCCAATGCAGTCTGTCTTTGGAGACATTCGTCTCCATAATCCCTGCTATATTGCATTGGAAACTTCCTGCCATATCACATAGAAAAGAAGGGCTTTGGGGGATAGTGTATGGTATCTCCTGAATTCCAGTCTCTTCTACATGAAATTTTGTCTCCGTGAATACCCCTCTATCTGACCAAATTCCTACATCTGTCTCTATAAGCGTGAAAAGCTACGAGAAAGTATAAACACCCCCAAGACAAAAGTAGAACTCAACCAAATTATACTAAAACAAAATCTATTCTTGACATTGTATAAGTACTGGAATTCCAGTTAATTTAAAAGACATTTGAGCTGTGAGAGATATAAGTAAGAACCTGCTACATAAAGAGAAAGAGAGTAAGTGCATTATTTTCTCCTACACTTTTTCTCTACCTTAAATATACAAATTACCTTCCCTCTGGGGCTTAATTTCTAGAAAGACCTCACAGAGTAAGCAAGAATGAGTGTAGAAAGTTATTCCTCTTAAGTATTCAAAATTGTTTAATGTCCTGTAAGATCACAGTGTTTGTAGTTGATAATATTTTTGAAAGGATAGAAAGATTGCTAAATTAGTAATTGCTACATTGTTGTTATACTTTTCATATAAAATTATACTTTTTTGTGCGTACACCTCGGAACTCTGGGCCTCGGGGAAAGAGAAGCACAAGAAGTGAAATGAGTTTGTTACCACAAAGCCAGATTAGAGAATACATTAGGGTTTTCTATATTTCCCCCAGAACCTACTCCTCAGGATCTCCATTCTTCCTGCATAGACCTCACTTAACCTCCATGTGCAGGCAGGAAGTTGGAGGAGGCTGAGCATGGAAGGCTATCCTGTAGTATCTGTTATCTAGAGGGACAGGGGGCCAAGTGCCTGGGCACCTGGGCATACCCAGATCCAGGAATTAGAGCAAGAAGAATACAAAATAAAAAACTGTAGGAGGCACGAGAAAGCTTGAACTCCACTTCTTAAAGTAAAGTAATTTGAACAGAAAGTTTGCCTAAATCAGGGAAGTAAAGGTTGCTGTAAATCAGTTCCCCAAATTTCGTGGAGGATTGGAATTACTCAGAGGTATCCTTACCGTACAAAATGCTGGTCCTCTCCATAGACATTCTGCTTTAGTTGATTTGAGTTGGGTGGGATTCGGGAAGTTTTAAATTTATATTTCTTATCTATTGTTTCATAATGCTCCAGGTAATTTTTAAAAATGTTTTAAAGTTTATTTATTTTGACAGAGAGAGAGAGCGAGAGCACTTGTGTGCACACAAGTGGGGGAAGGGCAGAGAGATGGAGAGACAGAATCCTAAGCAGGCTCTGCACCGTTAGTGCAGAGCCCGATGTGGGGCTCAAACTCATGAACTGTGAGATCATGACCTGGGCCGAGATCAAGAGTCAGAGACTTAACCAACTGAGTCACCCAGGTGCCCAATCCAGGTAATTTCTTATGTCCAAAGTTTTGAATCACTGCTCCATTGGCAACAAGGAAATACTCACCACTGACAATAGAATGGGAACTAACACCTGTTCGGTACTATTTTGTGCAAGACTGTGCAAACTTGTTTACTTTTCATTAGTATATTATATCCTCACTTTACAGATGAGGCAACAGAGGCACAGGGATTTTAAAGTCTAAGGTGTCACAGCAAAGAATTAGCAGAACAGAAAGATACCCTCTCTCTATCTCTATTTTATTCTGTCTTCTAGATACACTTTAAATCACATCATCATTAATCACTTTTATAAATTTAGAGAAGGAGGATGCTATCGGATGCTATCTAGTATAAGTAATTTTCCTTTTTGTTTGGTGACGTTTAATGTTTTGGCTTCATAAACTCTCTTATATTCTAAACTGAAGTCCCAGTAGCCTTAGGAAGAAATTCAGCAATATTGGATATCAGCGGAAAGGTCTCATTGTGTCTATTGAAAATCCCATCACCTGTTTCCATGCTGAGCTGAAGCAGTGTGATTTCCTCACTGGCAGGCCATTTATCACTCCCCACCAGCCATCAATAATTGATTAGGAAGATTGGATTCAGCACAATGCAGATCACCTCCTTTTATCAACATAGAGTACAGTTTATGTCAAAATGTGGTAACCCCTGGGTCTCGTTGCCTACTCATCTTTGATAGACTGTCTGGATTTGCACACCAGGAAAGAAAGGAAAATAAGCAACTGATTTTTTTTGCTAATACCCCTAAAATAACTTGCTCCTTGTCATGTGTATTTCCCACCTCCCGCCCCTTACCTAAAAACAAAGAATAGAAGAATGTTTTAAGTCAAGGAGCCAACCCCACAGCCTTTTTAAAGCAAAGCCTACAAGCAATCCCTTGTATTCTCAAGTAAGGGCTGCAGATTCTTAATCCGATTCCTTCTCCCATCAGAACCACCCACTATCACGGCACCTGAGTGGCTTGGTCAGCTAAGCATCCAACTCTTGATTTGGGTTCAGGTCATGATCTCAGGGTTTGTGAGTTCAAGCCCAGTATCAGCTCTGCACTGACAAGTGCCGATCCTACTTGGGATTCTATCTCTCCATCTCTTTCTCTGCCCCTCCCCTACTTACTCTCTCCCTCAAAATAAATAAATAAACTTCAAAAATTTTTAAAAAGAACTACCCACTATCTTCTCTCTTCCCAAGTTTCTGTTTCCACAGAACCCCATAGCAATGTACCACTTGCAAGCTTTTGTGGCAACTCTGAAGATAAGTGCATAGGCCATTTGGTTTAAAGCATCACAGCAGAGACACAGGAAATAAAAACAATAAATACGAGCAAACTGCAATGATTATGGACTCTTGACAATTCTTTTCAGTGATGCTTCAGAGTTTACTGGTCCTGATTCTTAAAAAGAAAAAGAAAAAAAGAGATTTCTGTCCTCTCCTTTGAGTTGTGCAGGCAGGACTCAGCAAATTTCCCTTTTCCTTTGGATCAATATTGAGAGAGAGCTGTCATCTTTTTATAGTGCCTCTTTGGAACAAAGGCCTGAAGATTCAATTAACACAGAACAATAGAGATGCCCCATAGTCTGAAGTGAGCAGTTGGCTTTTCTGAAGCACTCCCATCAGGACGAGCTGGAAAAGGAATGAGAGCAGCTGACACTCTGAGTGTGAGATGTGCCAGACTAGTCTAAGTGTTTCAAACAGAGTAACTCATCCATTCCTCGTGGCAGTTCTAGGAAATAGGCATATTTTTGTCTTCTCCAAGTTACAATGATTCAACTAAAGCAAGAGAAGCTTTAGAACTCAGTTCTATCCAAACTGTAAACAAGGCTGGTGTGGACCTAGGGCCTGCACTCTCTCATGTCACTGGGCATTTCCTCTACTGCTTCTCTGTTCGTGAGCACCCTGACTGAGCCACCCTAGTGTGCCTGGGCTCCATACTGGAAGATCATCTCTTGGCTTTGACCTTGATTATAAAGTGTTTCCTGTTTTCCCCCAGAAACTTAAGTTCACCGCCTACAGTTGCATGTATGATGCTGGCTGTCAGGTGGTGTGGGGCTGGGGTTGGTGGCTTCTTGAAAATAAGACTTTGAGGCATTTTTCTGTCCTCCTTCCCCTTACCCTTACCCCCAGCTTCCCCTGTTTTCATGAGAAGAGTGGCTGAGAGAGGCTGAGGTAATCACCAGCCCCAGCATCAGCCAGGTCAGATCACACCTGGCTGTGAAACTTCAGTGCTATCATGTTCTCCTGATATCAGCAAAAATGATCTGTGTGTATAAATAATATAAAATAAAGACTTAACTTCTTTCAGAATATGCACCTTTAGAGAAATGAACAAACTTTTGAGCTCAAGATTGCCCAAGGCCTTTTAAATAATTTCTTCCACTCATTTAGGAAGGAAGAGACCTTATGTTATTACTTCTCTCTTTGTTCATTTTTGCTTTGATAATATGATCAAGGGCCTAAGTTCCCCCTTGATGCCCTAATGTTAATAGGGCATATAAGTGCTCTTTAAAGAGACAAGGATATTGCTCGTGCTTGAACAATTTTGCAGATTTGTATCTTCCCTACTCTTGCCTAACCTCTAGCTACACACACACACACACACACACACACACACAAATACACGCAACCCTTGATATACATTTATGTATATATATATACACACACATCTATACACACATATATATACACAAATATATATAGATGTGTGTGTGTGCAATGAAGCCAGTGACTAACACTGTCTTATGATGGTGTTGAATCTCCCTCCTGAACTTATGCTATCATAAACCTTAAGAACTATCTGTTTCCTATATTTTTAAAGAAAGGAGAAAACATTCAGTGTTAGAAAAATAACTTTGGACATCTGAAATCCTGAACATCAAAGGGGAAAATTGACTTGCGCTGTGTTTTCTTCATTTAAAAGGATGAAATGCACCTAGAAATTCATATAAAATATAGAGGAAAATGAGTCAGAATAATATGAAGTATAGGTTAACTTGCAAACAAAATGTAAATATCAAATATACCCATAACAAACACAGGTGATCCTGAAAAAATTAAATGGGGAAGTAGATAAAGCTTATTTGTGGTATTCTACAAGGAACATGATCTAACATTCAATTAAGAGACTCCCACTGTGTTCTGGGGGTAGTACTAGAAACTGAGATTATAGAAATGAAAGATATGACACTTTTGCAGAAAGGGATCATAGGCTTATAATGGAGAAATACAAGTATATTAAAAAAATATATAGTGGTATATGATGTATGAGACACAGGGGTGCATACATACTCTACATACTCTATATAGCAGTCCCCAACTTAGTCCAAAGGATGAAGGGAAAAAAAATACAAGAAAAGAAGGCCCTTGAGGAGTTGTTTTATCAATCAAGGTGGGCAGAGCATTCCAGGCAGAAAGAACAACATGTTGGTGAGAGTAGAGTGCATTTGGAGAGAACTTCAAGTTGTTGTCTGTAGTTTAACATAAACTTACCATACAATCTAGCAATTGTTCTCATACCTTTCTACTTAGCTGATTTGAAAACCTGCACATAGATCTTTCTAGTAGCTTTATTCATAATCATCCAAAGTTGGAAGTAATCAGACTTCTTTCAATAGGCAAACAGACTATGGTCTATCCATACAATGGATTACTATTTAGCAATAAAAAGAAACAAGTTATTAATCCCACAAGAACATGAGTGAATGAAAGAAGCCAGCCCAAAAGGGGTATATATTGTATGGTTCAACTCATATGACACTCTGGAAAAAACAAATTCTAGGGATAGAAATATACCAATGGTCGCCAGGAGTTTGAAGGGGACAGTATTCAACTAGGGGACTATAGAGAAATTTTTAAAGTTTATTTATTTATTTTGAGAGAAAGAGAGAGTGGGAAGGGGAGGGGCAGAGAGAGAGGGAGACAGAATCCCAAGCAGGCTCCATGCTGACAGCACAGATCCCCAGTGCGGGGCTCAAACCCACAAACCATGAGATCATGACCTGAGCCAAAATCAAGAGTCAGGTGTTCAACTGACTGAGCCACCCAGGTTCCCCTAAAGGATTTTTAAGGTACTTAAAATCTGCAATGATATTGTAGTGGCAGATGTATGACATTATGCATTTGTCAGAATTCATAGAACTTTACAGCACAGAGAGTGAAACTTATGTATACAAATTAAAAAAAAAAAAAGTCAACTAGGAGGTAGGGAATCTACCAAGATGGAATCCAGGAAGTGACAGAAGAATCTATGACATACCCTCCCTGAAGGAGCAAATTTCTGACTTGAATGACTTTGGAAAACAGTGCTTTAACTGGAAGTGGTAAGACAAAGGAGACAATGATAAAAGTGCCCATACAGACTACACTCTAGGCGATTAAGCTGAGGGGGTGGCTTAAAAATTCTCAAACTAATTTGAAAGTATTCTGGAGCTGAATAAATAAGTAAATGGATGGTGGATGGTGGGTGACATATTTCTCACTGTTGGAGATAGAAGTTACAGATAAGCAAGGGGAAAACGTCTAGGGGCCATAAGGAATAGGATTAGAATCAGTAACATCAGTATGGACTCACGTTTAGATACATAATATAGATACAGAATAATAGACATAGAAATAATTACAGATATATGTATATATGTAGATAGGTATAGATAAATATATTGCCTAATTCTGTCCACTGAGAAAACACAGAAGCAATGACACCTGGGTAGCAATAAGCATGTCCAATGGCCAGATCTTGGTTTCTAATACCATTTTCCAGTAAAATGAACCAGAGTTTTAGGGTTTTACAGTGGAGCAAGAATATATAGTGTGTTTTTGGAACATCTTGTAGTTCCAGAAAGTAGTGATCACAAATAAAGAGACACAGCACCAACCTGGAAGAGCTCCCAATGGCCAAAGATGGAACAACTTCAGGACTAACATAAATAACATAGTATTGGATTCTAACCCAAATATTAAATAAATATCCTATTGATTCTGATATAACTAAATGTTTGAAATAAAGTAGAAGACACACATTTCATATAGAGAATTCCAAATAATTTTTGTAGATACTTCTCCTTCCAAGAGATGTGGCTTAACAAGCTCTCCCCCATTCCCATTGAGTATGAGCTGCACTTTTAAAGAGTAGAGTAGGGGCGCCTGGGTGGCTCAGTAGGATGAGCATCTGACTTCAGCCCAGGTCATGATCTCACAGTTTGTGAGGGAGGTCAAGCCCTGCATTAGGCTCTGTGCTGACAGCTCAGAGCCTGGAGCCTGCTTCTGATTCTGTGTCTCCCTCTCTCTCTCTCCCCCTCCACCACTCACACTCAGTCTCTCTCTCTCTCTCTCAAAAATAAAGAAACATTAAAAAAAATTAGAGAGTATGAAAAGTTGGTGAGGAAAAGTTACCTTACCGTGGAGAAATCCAGCCAACACTATCTTGGCCAGATGACTATAGCAGCCCACAGAAGTCCACCCAAAATGTACCACAGTAACAAATGGATTATTTCAGATTGAAGCTATTTGAGAAACAGTCAGCCCCAAAGCACCCAGACCCTCCTCTGTCCCCCTGAAAGCAGGAAAACAATCTCCCATATGAAAGGTATTGCTCCCTGTACTAAGAAGTAAAAAGAATCCTTATCACTGGATAGGAACTTTAAAGCTGAAAAACCTGTAAAAACCAACCTTGTTACCTTTTCACAATCTACTACCTCAGCCCAAATTCCCCTTAGAATCCTTTACCAACAAAAGCTCCCAAACATCCATTTCCTTCATCCTGTCAATTCCTCACAAGTGTATTGTCTCTGTCTAAAATGTATACAAACAGCCTGCCTTGGTAATTTGTTTGAGTCTCAGTTGCATGATGGGGCCTTTGTGTATACATAATGAAACTTAATTTTTTTTTTCTCCTGTTAACTGTCTAAATTTAGTTCTTAGTCCACCTGGAAGAATCCTGGACAATGAAAAATTTCTTCCACTCTTGATGATCAAGTTTTACATTATCTCTTATAAGCCATATGGATGGTATGTGCCCTTGATATGATATGGTAAGAATGGCATCTTACCTCTGTGGTCCCAAAAATCTATTACCTGAGTCTAACCATGAGAAAAAAAAATCAGACAAATCCGGATTAAGGGATATTATACAAAATACCTGACAACTATTCCTCAAAACTGTCAAAGTCATTAAAAACAAAGAAAGCCCAGATCAGTTACCATCTAGAGTAGGCCAAGGATACATGACAACTAAATATAATGTGCTGTCCTGGATAAGATCCTGAAACAGAAAAAAGTGACATTAAGTAAAAACTAGCGAACTCCTTAGGAACTGTGGAGTTTAGGGGCGCCTGGGTGGCGCAGTCGGTTAAGCGTCCGACTTCAGCCAGGTCACAATCTCGCGGTCCATGAGTTCGAGCCCCGCGTCAGGCTCTGGGCTGATGGCTGGGAGCCTGGAGCCTGTTTCCGACTCTGTGCCTCCCTCTCTCTCTGCCCCTCCCCCGTTCATGCTCTGTCTCTCTCTGTCCCAAAAATAAATAAACGTTGGAACTGTGGAGTTTAGTCAATACTCATGTACCAATGTTAACTCCTTATTTGTGACAGCACATTTACATGATATAACAATAGAATTGGTAAGGGTTCTACAGAAACCTTGGATTTTATCATTGCAACTATTCTGCAAATCAGAAATTTTTTTAAATTAAAAGTTAAAGAAAGTGCTACTCCTGATGAGAAAATGTGAAATATGGGAAGGTGGAGAAAATGGAAAACAAAGGTCCTTGTAGAGTCTGGTATGCCATAGGGGTTGGGATTATTAGGGATTGTGAAGGATTGTTATAGGGAAGGTCCTTGTAGTGGGACCTGTCAACAGCCTCCTGTGTGAATCCGGATGAGAAATGCTTATCCAAATAAATGCTCCTGGAGGTGGAAAAGCAGAAGTGACATAACCTGGTGGCAAAATGATTACAGGAGGTGAAGAAAAGGAAACCTCTCAGAAGGGTCCCGGGTTTCTGTTGGAGCAGAAGGTGCTCCAGCAGATGGGCATGATGCCTTTACTGAGCCAGGGGCCACAGGAAACAAATCTGCTTGGGAGGAAGCATTTTAAAGAGGCTTTGTTAGAACTGGCCATGAGCAAACTAAGGGGATGTTTTCAGTTTTCAGGAGGCACCTGGAGCTTATCTACTTTCTGCCAATGCTCCCTCCATTCCACTGGACCCAGCATCCATGTCCACACACACTCTATCTTCTCTCTCTATGAATATTTGCCCTCAAGTAGATGATCAAGTTGGAAAAGACATGATAACTTATTTCATGCCAAGACATGAAATGGCTCAATGGAGTACTGTTTCCAAATTCATTTAATTTTAGACAATAAATAATCAGATGAAAACTGGGAGGAAGCTGTGAGTCAGCAGGGCTGGAAACTTTGGGAGTGGTACTGGGCACCAGGACAACTGTATACCTTCTGCCTGAGGTTGTGGTGAGGCAGTCCTTTAGGAGGAAGCTTACTCTTCAAGGTAATGGCCTCCATGTGAGGGAGAGTCAGAGCTGCTAGAAACAGGAAGTTCAGTCAGCAGGAGTGGCAGAATGGGAAAAGAACAAGGTCTCAATCATGTCTGATGAAGACCACAGATGAAGAAAATAGCTAAACACTAAGTAGGTTTTTTGGAAAAGGTTTCTCATGCATTCCTCTCAGAAATATCTGTTGAGTACCCTGTACATATGTCAGGCTCCATTTTAAGAAGTTTGGTAGATCAGTGAGTCCAACAGATAAAGCTCCTTCTCTAAATAGAGAGTTTCCATTCTAGTGGAATAACCAGGATAATCATACAATAAAGAAAAATAACAGCTTCTGGGGTTGAAAGCACTATGAAAGAATAGTTAGGGTGATACCTGAGCTGAAACTTGATGGGTAAGCCTGAGGCACCCATTCAAATAAAAGGAGCAAAAAGCACACAGTTTGTTGTGTTCAACGTTTAAGGCAGAGATGTGGAATAATCTCATTTAATCCTCACAACGGATCTTAAAATCGTCAAGAAACTAAGTGCTATGTTTACCACCATTGTATAGATTAGGAAACCGGGGGTTAGCCGTTAAGTAACTTGCACACTACCTGCTGTGGGCTCTATCACATGCCCTCAAAATTCGCTAAAGCCCTAACCCCAGTACTTCAGAATCTGACTGTATTTGTATTTTAACTTACTCAGAGATGAGTGAGTTAAAATGAGGCTGTTGGAGTGTATCCTAATTCAATCTGACTGTTGTCTTTATAAGAAGAGGACATTTGGACACACGAACTAGTATCAGGGAGGTACACGCACAGTGGAAAGACCGTGTGAGCACACAGCAAGTAGACAGCCACCTGCAAGCCAAGGAGAGAGGCTTCAGAAGCAATCAAATCTGTGGATGGCTTTATCTTAGATTTTCAGCCTCCAGAACCGTGCAAAAATAAATTTCTATTGGGTAAGCCACCCAGTCTTTGGTACCGTGTTATGGCAGCCCTAGAAATTTAATACATTACTTAAGATGGTGACACAGGGACTAAAATCAGGTGTATTTAGTCCTACTTGCTGTGATTTTAATTACTATTTTGTATAGACCTTCCCAAAAGATGTTTCTGAATTTTTTTTTAGGGAGCCCAAGGAGAATGCATGTTCTTTCAAGATTATTTCAAAAGCAAGTGCACAATGGACACAGGGGAAAACACAAGAAATAAGGCTGTCTTGGAGAAACATCAGGTACCCCTGGATGACTCTATTTCCATAACCAGCTTGACTATTGCTGGTGGGGTACTCAGGGTCAGAAATAAGCATATCAGTTAAATCTAGGCTCTGGAGTTAAGTCCAGGTTCCCCGACTTACTAGTTGTATTATTAGGGGCAATTTGTCTGTAAGTTTCCTTATTCTCTCATCTATAAAATGGGGATAACAGTATCAGCCCACGGGGTGGGAATGAGATTCATGAAAAGGGGCAACGGAATCAGAGTGATACCTGGCTTACTCTAAACGTTCAATAAGTATTAATTGATATTATTTATAAAGCAACAGCCAGCACCTATTGATAGAGCCAAGGGTTGGGAGTGATAGTTGTCTTGTTTTGCTCACTCTGTATCTGCAGGACCCAGTAGGTTATGAAGAAATGGTTGGTATGGAATGAAATCTACCTAAATCTGTGAGAAACCAACTGGAAAGTACATTTTAAAAATGAGGCATAGAAGGGGCGCCTGGGTGGCTCAATTGGTTAAGGGCCTGACTCTTGACTTCGGCCCAGGTCATGATCTCAGCATTCATGAGTTCGAGTCCCACATTGAGTTCTGCACTGACAGCACGAAGCCTGCTTGGGATTGTGTTTCTCCCTCTCTCTATGCCCTTCTCCCGCTTGCTTTCCTTCTCTCATTCAAAATAAATAAAAATAAACTTAAAAAAAATGAGGCATAAAAATCATGAGAGACTGAGGTATAAGATTACTTCAGTGGTTTTCCCTATCATGTCACTACTGTGACTCTTGTCCCTTTGTTGAAAACGTTACCCACAGCCACACATGTGGAGGACACTGCCTGTGGTGGCTGGTTTGGACGTGGGCCAAATGAGGAAAGCTGTGTGCACAGAACTATCTGAAAAACTAGCCCCTCAATGTGCCCCGTGCAGCAAATCCTTCCCTTTTGATTTGACTTTCTTGGGAAATGAGAAAGAAACGAAGCCACACACAGACTTGGTATAAGGCATATGGAGGCTCTCAACCTTTCTATATAATCAGCTCAGGCAACGCATACCGTTCTCTCCAGCAAGGACAGCCTCTGCAAGTTCAAAAAGCTTTCGGAACAGAGACTGAACACCCCTGGCGGGTACCTGTAACTCCACCTCTTGGGCGGTAGAACTATCTGAAGGGACAAAAACAAATTTCTTCACACCCAAGAGACATGCCAGCTGATTGCAGGAAGCCTGAGTGCAGGCAAGTGGCTGGACTGTTTGAGGTCTGACCAGCATTTCCCAAGCTGTGTGTAAAGAAAACGTGATCACCTTGAGAAAGTGCTGCCACCAAAACTGTCCCTGTTCTCTGATGATTAACAGGGTTATTATTTATCCTTTTTGTGATTACCCTTGAATATGTGACACAGATCCTTTGTCATCCAAAGAAACGCTGTTTTTACATTCCAGTGAGAACATAAGAAGGGTTTAATTACTATCCATGGCATCTGCTTATTTGAGTCGTCTTATGAATAATCATGTAGACCAACATATCCAGATGGTCAGGCTGTCTTCTTTTTCTGTCTTTCTCTTCCTTTCTCATGATTAAATTCATTTTATCTTATGTCCAGGGAAGTCACTTATGGAAAGATGATTGGGGATGTGGCTCCAAATGCGTAAAATAATATGGAAAAATAAATCCCAGTAACAGGAGAGCACACAACATTTATGCTGATCAGATGGTGGACATTTGCCTCACTGTAGCAGGATGTTACTGGCTAATCAAATAGCCCTTTGCCCGTGGGCAAAATCATCCCTTTCCCACAAATTAGAAACTTTGTTTACCCATGCATTAGAAGTAGGAGGAGTTTGATTTACAGGATGTAAAAGGATATCTTATGAGAAGTAATTTATAGATACCTTACTCTGTTAAGACTCAAATAACCACAAAAGTTACAAAACTATCGCAAATTCATATTGATATACACATACCGCAAGCTGTTTTCTAACTAGCACGCAGGCCAGGACATGTTATTTGGTATCCTTCTCAAAAGAAAGGAGAGAGGGTTGTCCATGATCAAATATCTCAAATACATTTAGGAAGCATTATCTATCCTGTATCTTTTAGAGATTCACAATAAGGCTCATAAATTTAACAGTGATTCGTTTAAACTTATTCCATATAGGCCCATAAACTCTTTGACCTTGGAACATTTTTGGTTTTGTTGTTGCTTTTACAAAAGTCCTGCAAAATGCCAGTTCTGTGGATCTCATTTAGGAAAGACTGCCTTATATATGTAAGCTTTCTTCGGTAGACCCCCTAAGACCTACTTTTCTTTATGATGGCACATTGTATTTTTTAAATTTTTTAAACCTAGTTTGAGAGAGAGAATATGAGTGAGCATGAGTGGGAGAGGGGCAGAGACAGGGAGAGACAGAATCCCAAGCAGGCTCTGCACTGCCAGTACAGAGCCTGACATGGGGCTTGAACTCATGAACCATGAGGTCATGAGCTGAGCCAAGATCAAAAGTCAGATGCTCAACCTACTGAGCCACCCAGGTGCCTCATGATGGTACATTTTAAACTGGAAACATTTAGAACCATATTTTCCTCTTTTGGGTGACCATCCTGCTTTCTGAACCAGTCACAGGGCAGAGGGCATCCAGCCAAATTTGTCTACCCCAATAGTCTTGGAGAATTAGTCTCACTTCTAACTAGAGAGATATTTTATGGCTTCCGAAGTAATAAAGTGGTCTATTCTCAATGTGGCACCAATACAGTAGTTGCTTCTCACATAAGCTAAAGATTAACAACAGGACTCGGGTAGATTTATAGGAAGGTTATTATGTCTTGAAAATAGGAGGGTGTTACTAATTCTCTTTTCCTTGCTTTAATAGACTGACAGCCTCCTGAGCTCCAGGGAGCTTCATGAGACAAATAGCTCTCCACATAAACCACCTGGGAGTAGGGGAACTTGGAGGTGACCCTGCTGTCTGTGACCCATCACTGCTCACTGCTGCAAAGGGAAGCAGCAAGAACACATGATCCCACAGTGCTCCTAAGAGGATGCAATCAACTTTAAGTGTTTACCCCCGAGGAATTTGTGTGGTTGGGTGGGCAAGTGGAATCGACACCCTTCAAGCCACTCCTCTGTCCTTATTACACTCTCCTGGACTATAATCACTGACAACCGATTTCCATCTCAGGACCAGTTCATAGTGTCTGAATCACCTTGGAGCTCTTAATGTCTTCCTCCTCACCCATAGGAGAGACCGCAGGTGATACAAATCCCCAGAGGCACAGAAATAACCCTGAACTCTTCAGTGCTGAGGCGAAGGGCCTACTTCACCTTGTCTCCCTTTGTTTGATCAACTACTAGGACCCCAGTTTTTAACATTTATAGGATGATAGGGTTTCAAATTTCTATTGGTCTTGGGGGAAGACTTTGAATCTTTCATTAAGTAGGAAACTGCCTGCATGGTTTACTTTGAGGGATCTTGAAGATGCCCTTCCTATTCAAATAACTACTGTATGCCCCTGAGCTACCTGAAATATCTGGCTTCAATACTGATCCTAAAACATTTTAATAAGATTAAGATAGTAATAGATATTTTTATATAACTTCAATAATATAATGTTATAATAGAGTAATTCATGGTCTTCTGATAATGATTTGGAACGCTTGTTATAACCTAACATTTGATTTGGGGAGTTATAGAAGATGCAGAACATTATGATGATCTAGTTCAAGTTTCCAAACAGATTCTCAAGGGAAACATACATTGTGCTGTTAAAACTAGCTCCTTGTCTGGAGATATCCATCACATCCCCTCCATCCCATCCTTACGTCCTGGTCATGCAATAATGTAGAAATCAAGGTATTCCACCAGACCAGGTATATGTATGGGTATTCCCCATCAGACCAAGGCAGTATGGGTTGTGGTTAGGGAGAGGGCTCTGGGCACACTCTCTGCATTTAATTTTGGTTCAGCCATTCATTAGAACTAGGATGGACCTTTCTGAGTCCCAACTTCCTCATCTGTTAAATGTGCTAAGATAGCAAATATTATTGTTAAGAAGAATAATGACAAAATACCCTATTTCATATGTTTGGTATGAGGACTTGATAAATTGATAAATGTAAACAGCTTAGAACAGTGTCTGGCATATACAAAAATTTCAATAAATGCGAATTTCTTGGCATTTAGCCCTAATTTAATTTTTAAAAGTCCTATTGAAGTAGCTATCATGATGCCCAATTTATAAAGAAACAGAAACAGTCAGGTTGTCCCTGTCCCAGGGTCACATAGTCAAATAATAGAGCTAAAATTCAAACCCGTTTTCTCTATCGCCGAAAACCCCTGCTTTTATCCATAACATTGAACTATATCCGTTTAAATCCTACTTCGCTTAGTGGCTAAAGTACTTCATATTTCTAATTCTACTCCAGGGACCTTAATAACAATTCTATAAATTAATATATGGTTGCACAGAGTGCAGAAACCACACATATTTAGTGATACTGTACTATCAGTTGAAGGAGTCACTTAAGAGCCAAGGAGATTGACCATGTATATCTAGGTTGATTTCCTCATGATAAACACATACCTCTTATTCCTTGCTCACCTCCCCGCGGCCACATGAGAATGCTTTGCTCAGATCCCCTGTTGCAGGGTGCCAGCTTCTGTGCTATGAAATCTTTCACTGCATTTGCACTGAGGCTGTTCTTCCCAGTTTTCTGTTCCTGGGGACAGTGGACTCCATTGATGGCAGCTTTTGCTCAAGGACACTCCGATGGCCTTGCCTAACTTTCCTTAGAACTGCACATTGGTGTAGGCTGCTTCTATTCCACCTACTTTCCTTCCTTCCACTCAACCTGTTTTCTCTCCTTCCTCCTTCCCTTCCTCCCTCCCTCCCTCCCTCCTTCCCTTCCTTCCTTCCTTCCTTCCTTCCCTCCTTCAGTAAGAATCAGGTCTGTATCACAATTTGTCAGTTCCCTTAGTCTCTCCCAGTATCTTGTCCATTTTCTTTCACAAGTATTTTCCCTAATTCATTTCTGTGTATTAATTCCATCTTGGCTTCTGCTTTTCAGAGGACCTGAATGAGTACATGGATGAGCCCCATGATAAATTGCAAAATAGTTGTTATCTTTAATTCTACCTTTCATTGTCCTCTTAACATCTAGATATCCATTGGTATTTTTTAAAAGGTACATCTGTGCCTAAAGGTAACCATCACATTGTATATTCATTTTCAATGTCAATGATACCATTTACAGTTGAAGTGACTTTTTCCTAAACAAAGGAAGGAAGGAAGGAAATGAGGAAGGGAAGAGGGAAGAAAAGATACCATGTATTGAGTGTCTATGTGCCAGGCATACCTTTCTGATAAGTCATCTTATTTCAACTTCAAATCTTGTGTTTAGATTTACATATGAGATTGGAAAAGTTTAAGCATCGAAGACAGGGAAGAACTCAAATTTCAATCCTGTTTTCTTAAGTCTTATGCTCTTTTTTTTGTACATCATAACGACTCTGGAAGATGGTATTCATGACTGCATTTTAGGGATACTTTCCAGATATATCTGAATATAATTATCTGAACATATACACATATGTGTATACCCACAAACATTGAGCAATACCTCTATATAGACACATATGCGAACTCAGAGATGGTTGGGGGAAAATAAGATTATGAGCATATGCTTATATGTATATAAATACATGGGTAGATATAAACGGATGTGCAATATACATACATGGATTCTGCAAACAGTTTTTTGTGTGTGCCATACAGAATTTTATTTATTCAAAGAAATTAGACACAATTACCATTAGGGTCTTTTGTGACATTGAAATAATTTATTCTCACTGAATAAGGATTTTAACGTGTAGACAGCTGACGCTGTCAAAGAAGACAAAACATCAATAATGGTCTTTGGGGTTCTGATCTATATTGGAGCTCCTTTAGGTTCTGCTGGTACTGTTAGATGTGAGAAGGAGGAGTGGATCAGGTGTCTGTGAACAGCACGGGACACCAAGAGCTCTGTCTAGGAAACCGACATTCTCCTACTGAGTCCTGCAGAAACCTATTCCAGTCTCTGTTAATGCAACCAGGCTTATTAGTAAGTAAGTAGGTCAGATCATCCAATGATTCTGGAAAGGAAAACCAAAAGATATTTGCTTTCATAAATGCCTCAATTTGTGAACCTCTCTTTGCACCATTGAAAAGAAGGTAGAATTGGTTTGAATTACAATAGTTCTCACATAGTGGACTCAGGTAGTGCATTTATTGAGAAGGTACCTTATTTGAATTCTAATCCAAATGGGAAAAAATCCACTGGCAGTTTTCAAAAATAGGGGGTAGCGTGATCTCAGTTGCATTTCTTAAAATCCTTTGGACAATTATGAGGGATTCTTTCTTTCTTTCTTTCCTTTATTTATTTGCATTTTTTATTTTTTGTTTCTATGGAGGGCACAGGGTATTTTGAAGCTCCCCTCAGTACTTTACCTTACTGAAAAATATTTCTTTTTATTACTATTTAATTCTTAATGGCTTTTACATTCTGTTGCCACCACATTTTGCACACAACCACTCTCTTTTTTTAATGTTTTTTTTTAACGTTTATTTATTTTTGAGACAGAGAGAGACGGAGCATGAATGGGGGAAGGTCAGAGGGAGAGGGAGACACAGAATCTGAAACAGGCTCCAGGCTCTGAGCTGTCAGCACAGAGCCAGACACAGGACTCGAACTCACGGACCGCGAGATCATGACCTGAGCCGAACTCGGACGCTTAACCGACTGAGCCACCCAGGCTCTCTGTTTTTATATCAGTACCCTTACTATGTAGTCTAGAGTTGGCAATGAAATTACAAACATAGCTCTGGTCCTGTGCGGGATGTGAAACAATCGGACCGTGTGAGTTGGCCATAGAGGAAACACTTGATCTTTTGAAGAGTTTGTGTGTTAATGAAATATAATTTTTTTGAATACGTAGCATACATGCTTATAACAGATCAGCTTGGGTGCACCAGTCTTTTACTAAAAACAAAGATTAATACTGGATAGCATGCAAAGCACATTTGCTTGAATGCATCATAGAGCTACCAAGACAGCCAGAACTTAAGAGACCGATGTCCCAGAAGGACAGGACAGACATGTTATTCGAACAGTAAGAGTCATTTGGAGAAGTAACCACAGTCTTAAACTCACTTCTCTAGAAAAAAAGAAAAGTATAAAACACTTTCCAAGACATTTTGTAAGACCAAAATTATCTTCCTATCAGAACCTCATGAGGTTATCACAAGGGAAACAATTCAAGTCACTCTTTCATATAAACATAGAAACAAAGGCCATAAACAAAATATTAGAAAATCACTGTCAATAATGAATAAAAATCTAATAAAATATATATGAACATAAGGCATGTTAACACTTATGTAAACAAAATATATATTAATAATGTGAGGTTGGTTTAAATTTGAAAGTTATCAAATTCTCTCCTTTGTCCTAAATAAAGCAGGAAAGTTGTGTGATCATGTCGATAAAAAACAACATACCCATGCCATTTGCGAAACCAATTCCAGATGAAGTATTAATCTAAGTGTGACTGGTAAAAAAATAAAGGTTTTGGAAGATAAAATATGATAATATTTTAATGACCATTGGGAGGGTACAAATAAAGAATAGCCATGTAGAAAACAGTGGTAAATTTAGGCTACTTAAAATTAAGAATTTTTATTAATTGTAAAACTGTGTCAAGAGAGTGGAAAGGTAAGGTAAGCCAGAGTGGAGAAAGATATAGAAACCACATGTCTTTGACAAAGCCCTTGACTCCATAATGTATAGTGAAGTCCTACAGGTCACTTAGAAAAGGCAATCAGGAAAATCCAAATAAAATATGAATAAGACTTGAATAGAGATTTCACAAAATGGGGTATCCAAATAGTCAATAAACATATTAAATGTGAAAATATAAAAGGTGAGCAATCTCAGTCGTCAGGATGTACGAGTGATATCCACAATAAGATACCATCGTACAACCATCAAAATGGTAAAGCGACAAGATAGTTATTGGCAAAATATGAAGCAACAGCAGCTCTCAAAATTTGATGGCTGATGTATATACTGGTATAATTACTTGGAAAAGCTATCAACAGTATCTTTAAAGGGGGCCATATACTTAACACATGGCTTAGCATTTCCATTCACATGCACACAGTAGAAATGTGTACCTATGTGTATCAAAGGATATGTACAACTATATTTACAGTAATACTTTTTAACAGCCCCTAATTGCTAACAACTACAATATTTAGCAAAATTAAAAGGGATGAAAAACAGTGTTCTATTCATACACTAGAATATTACACAGCAATAAGAATGAACGAACCACTATTCCTCACAACAACATAGATAAATATCAAAAGCATAATACTGAATGAAGGAAGCCAGACACAAAAGAATACATGGAGGAAAAATTAGTCTGTGGAAATAAAAGTCAGAAAAGCATTTATCTTTGAGGAGAAGCAGTGACTGAAAGGAGCCAGGAGGGGGTTTCTGAGATGTTGGTAATTCTGTTCCTGGATGTTGGTTGCTCTGTACTCACTGTGTATGTGCATTCCCTTTGTAAAAACCCAGAACACTGCTCACTAGTGATTAGGGATCATGTTGCGTATCTGCTGTGGTTTGACTGACATGTTCTGGCAGAATATGTTCTCTTTTTTTTAATATTTATTTATTTTTGAGAGAGAGAGAGAAAGAGCACAAGTAGGGGAGGGACAGAGAGAGGGAGACACAGAATCTAAATCCGGTTCCAGGCTCTGAGCTGTCAGTACAGAGGTCCAATGTGGGGCTCAAACCCATGAACTGTGAGATGATGACTTGAGCCGAAGTCTGACGCTTAACCGACTGAGCCACCCAGGCGCCCCAGAGTATGTTCTTTTAATTCCAAGACCAAGGTAGAAGGAGGAACCCCTTCTTATATATGCCAGTTTTTCAGTGGCGGGGTGGGGGGTGCGGGCATGGGGAAAGAACAAGACTTTTACGGGGCACCTGCATGGCTCAGTTGGTTAAGTGTCCAACTATTGATCTCAGCTCAGGTCCCAATCTCATGAGCCGTGAGATCAAGCCCTGCATCGGGCTCCAGCCTGACAGCGTGGAGCATGCTTGGGATTCTCTCTCTCCTCTCTCTCTTCTCTCTTTCTGCCCCAACCCTATGCATGCATCCATGCACTCTCTCGCTCTCATAATAAATAAATAAACATATTTTAAAAAGTGAGGTAATTATAATAAATCAGCATTATATATATATATATATATATAGTACAAGTCATATATATATATATATATATATATATATGACTATATATATGACTTGTACAATCAATCATGTCATGTATGCTAACAGTTCTGCTCAGGGGAAGAGTAGGCCATGCCCACTTACTTCCCTGTCATGTCTCAGTCAAGTCACAAGGCCAAATCTTATGTCAACGGGGCAGAAAGCCCAATCATGGCACTGGGAGGATGTCTGCACTGAAGAGGAGAAGATATGTTGACAAATGCTACAATTTTCCCCCAATTATTTTCTTTTTGGCCAACTAATCCACGCTTAACTAGCTAACTTTCTTTCTTGAGAAATTTCAACTGGAACAAAGTTAAAAAAAAATGGTTTTTAAGAATTCCCTTAAATTCCCCCAGGACATTATATGAAATTGATTCCAAATAAAACTGCTTGCAAATCTACTCAGTAAGATTTTTCTTGTAGCAAGATTTACAAATGCCCAATTAATGTCTCTCATCTATCTCCCAAAGCTGAGTCACTAATAATACTGAATTGCAACTTTGGAACTATTTTAGAATCTACCTTTATTCTGACCCTGGAGTGTTATTTGTAAAACCACTCTAGGAAAAAATGTTAAGTTTATTTATTTATTTTTGGAAGAGAGAGAACACAAGTAGGGGAAGGGCAGAGAGAGAAAGGGAGAGAGAGAATCCCAAGCAGGCTCCGAACTGTCAGTGTAGAGCCCAGTGCAGGGCTTGAACCTGAGACCAGTGAGATCATGACCTGAGCCAAAATCAAGAGTGGGATACTTAGCCGACTGAGCCACCCAGGCATGCCAGAAATTTTTATTTTTCTCACTAAACAATTCCTCTCCCCAAGGAAAGTTTCAAACAGTACATATGCATATGTTTATCTATTTCAATGCAAATGGTTCAGATTAGACTATTTACAATGGAAATTCTTTTAAATCATGTGCCATTTAAAAAAGCAAGTTTCATATGTCTTATAAATGAGTAAGATTAACTTTTCTGTGCAGTGAATACAACTAAGATTACTTTGCATTGTCATTACGAGAAAGATTGTTCTTTGAAATTGTGTATGTGAGAAGGTGTTTGTCAGTGTGGGGGCTGAGAGGCATTAAAGTTTATGAAGACCTACTGTGTGTCATGTATCCTGTTAAGCTCTTTTTGCACACTATCTCACGTTTCCCACAGTTACTGGAGCTTTATTCCTTTTACATTGATAACACCGAGAGTGGATCACCTCTAATGGCCCCAACAGTCCTACAAAATAGCTACCTAAATCTTTTCCCAGACTGCACAGCTATTAACCCCCATCTATGTGCTCTCTGACAAATCATTCACTCCTACTTTCATCCACTCTGTATTAATATTTGGAAACTTCAGAGTATCATATTGGTGCCAACAAATAATAATCCAAACAGACCGGAATAAACCATGCATACTAACTGCCATTTCTGTTTTACTTCCTTGTTTTATATATATTTCTCTTTGGACAGTGAAAGAAACTTGTAAGTAAACTGTTGTAGAAGTGACTCATCACCTGGTGCACAGTGAGCTACACATAACTTTTTGTAGCATCATTTGTCTACAAGACTTCTTCACTAACCATTGTCAAAGCTTAGAAAATGAAGGTGATGACAGTGGTAAAAAACAATGCAGGTGTGTGTGTGTGTGTGTGTGTGTGTGTGTGTGTGTGTGTGTGTTATGTGGGCACAGCCTCACAAATGGATTTAAGATAAAGATCTTGAATGGACAGATAGGAGGACCACTGATAACCAGCTAGCATAGTAACACAGGCTATCACATGCATACCAGCTGCTTGGATTACTCACTTTAATTTAAAGCAGAGATACTGGGGCACCTGGGTGACTCAGTCAGTAGCTAAGCCTCAGATTCTTGGTTTCGGCTCAGGTCATGATCTAACAGTTTGTGAGATCAAACCCCATGTCAGGCTCTGTGCTGACAGCATAGATCCTGCTTGGGATCCTCTCCCTCCCTCTCCCTGTCTCTGCTGCTCTCCTGCTTGGGTTCTCTCTCAAAATAAATAAATAAACATTAAGAAAAAAACAGAGACAGTATGGAAGGGTTGATGGGAGTTAAAACAGCCCAGAAATTCATTTACTGACACCTGAATTATCAGGGTTTCAAAAAGAAAAGAATACCCCATGGACACTTGCTTCTAATTTCATGACTTAGGCTGTATTCCTTAATAAACAATTGATTAGAAACTCACCTATAACATGTTTCCAAATGACTTCAGGAAGGAGGAGGAAAAGGACAAAGAAGAGGAGGATGAGGAGGAGGAAAGAAAACTGATAGTAACTGTTATCTGTATGCAAGAGTCCAAGCTGTCGTTGGCTCATGACTAGTTTGGGTCATTCATTCTGATCTATAGCAATGCATGTGCTGTCATATGTCTATCTCTATGCCGACTCGTTACACATACTGATGCTCTTCTGTTTCATTATTTCAAGAATGGCACAGCACCTATGGCTATGGTCCCAGTCTTCCCATTCAATCTTAGAATAACATAAAAATTCAGGGACCAGGGTTCAAAACAGACCTTGAATTTATTTTTCCAATTGGAGGACACAGAACTTAGATGTCTCTATGGCACTTCAAAACATTCTGGGGTGCCTGGGTGCTCAGTAGGTTAAAGGTCTGACTTCGGCTCAGGTCATGATCTCGCAGTTCGTGAGTTCAAGCCCCGCATCGGGCTCTGTGCTGACAGCTCAGAGCCTGGAGCCTGTTTCAGATTCTGTGTCTCCCTTTCTCTCTGTCTCTCTCCCACTCACTCTCTCTCTCTCTTTTTCAAAAATAAAAAAAAAATAAACATTAAACAAAGCATTCTGATGTTACACATACACTCATATATGTCAAAGTACTTAAGTAGGACAAGATGGGTTTTTTTTCATCAGAAGAGTTCCATTTTGTAAATGAGTCTTTCAACTTTAATTCGTGCAATTATTGTTGCCATTGTGGGACATTCCTACGATCTTATGGCTATGCCCAGTGCTTCTGAAATGTTTGCATCCCAGAAAGGTACAGGTGATCCTAGCTGAGTTAGTACATCACCCTAAATTGTACTGTTTCTTGACATTTCTGTACCCTGAAACACTCACGTTTTAAACAATCCTATTTAGGGCCAGAAGTATAGAAAATACATGTAGACATATATTTATTGCTAGAAAGTGGAAAAGTGACAATAAAGTATCCCCCAGACTGAGAAGGCATTTCAAGATAGAAAAACAAATCAAGCCACTCCATACTATTTACAGAGTTTTATCCAAGGTAACTTACTGACAGGGGAAATGAGGCAGACCACAATCCAGGCCCTACACAGTTATTCTCCACAAAGTCTGAAACTTAACCCCACAGCTTTCATACGGCCAGGAGCATTGTGATGAGGTCAAGGGTAGTTGTCTTAGGTGGTACAATCTGTGCACCGGGGGAAGATCAGAAGAAGACTTCCCACATTCTGGTCAGGGCATACATTAACCTCCAAGGGCCTGGAACATGTAGCCCAAAGGGATGTCATTGCATGGGCAGGAATCAAAGATGGCGGAGGGCCAAAGATGGAGTCAGTATTATCAGCAGTCCCACAGTTATACAATGTTTATGTAAGATTCTTTGATTTTTTTAACCTGTAAGCACCAATAAAACATATCGTTTCCTTTTGGAAAAGGCAATAAAATGTCAGGAAATATAAGGCTTCTTTTTGCTTTTAGATATATTATTTTAATTAATAATGACCAGTTACCATTTGTTTTCAGTCTCTGAATGCCAGGCATAGTGGTAAGTGCTTTTAAAAAATGACCTAAAATGTGGTGCCATGTTAGTAATAAGACAATAGAATGGTCAATGTAAGTTTGTGGGGTTAATCTGGTGTAAGTCTGGGGTGGTGGTGAGGTTGAGAGAGGTCAGTCCAAACACAATCCAAATCCCTACCAGTTCAGCCTGGAGTTTGGCGCCACCTTCAGGTGGCTATTAGTTCCAGCTGTTGAATATTCAGGGCATTTGCAGTCAATCTAACAATGGCTCCGTGAGTTGATGCCCATTTTATTAGTCTTCCTCCGGGATATTAGGACGCACCCACTGTTCCTTTCCCAACTATCTCAGAATGTAAGAGTTTTAGCCTGTCCGTTTTGGAGAAAAGAACTGAAAGCAAACTTGATCCAATCTTCAGCATGTGGTAGGCATGGCAGCTTGGGGTATGCTATCACAAAGTTTTAATGTATTTACATTTTGAGGAGTGAGCAATTTTTCTAAATTCTTTGTGGCTATTAAGAGATGGATCTTCATCGGGAACTCAGGCTGTAGATCACGTTGGTAAGGTAGAAAATTTGTCCAAGCACACATAGCTATTAATGCCAAAGTCTAGATTAAACCAAAGTTGATGGATCTCTCAAGTCTACACTAAACTATCCGGGAGGCAAGATGAGGAAGAAATCAAGAGGTAAGGTACATTTGAAAGTTAGTAATTCATGTGCCCTATTTCATTTGGGAAATTCTTGGTGAAGAAAAAGTGACTATCATTTGTAGAAGGCTTAGTGTGGTGTAAGGCCCGTTATGAAAATTTGCAGAAGTAAAACATCCAAAGTCTGTAATCTAGTATAATACTTCATTTAGGAAATTGAAAACACATCGTAAACTCCCACAAAATGGACGTTTCTTTCCTTCTCTCCTGTCAACTCAAAATTTTTAAATGATTTTACTTAAGCAATAATTTTAATGAGTTTTATCTCAGCAGTCCACCTCTTACAGCTGAATAATCTGGTCTGCAAGGAATTAAATAATCCTGCCAATTCACCGTTAGTGTGTTCCAGAGCAAGGGATGAATGTAAATTCGTCCAGCTCTGAAGCCCATGGCCTTCCCTGAACGCAATCCTGCTTCCTCCCCTCACGCTGCTAATTCAGAAACTAACTACAGGATATTGCCTTTACTTAAATCTTTAATATCCCCTTTTGAAAAGCAGGCAAGAAAATGGTAAGATGGCAATTGCTATTCAGCAAAGGTAAAAGAAAGAAAAACTCTCAGGTTCAATCGCTCATATGAGAACACATCAGCATCCTTTCTGCCAATGAAATGTTGCCAAGGCAGCCTCATTTTCTTTTCTGTTACAACAAGAACGATTGAGGCACAAGAGGATAGATGTCTGTGTATTGGGCTTTCAGGGCCGATAATCAACTGGTATGTCTAGAAAGAGTGTTCTTCAAGGGCCACAGGTACAAATATTATGTATCGAAGCATCAAGAGGATATACCAGAAAAACCCCAAAAGAAGAGCACAAATAAAACAGGATTTGAAAGCTTGTCTTTCCTTATTTAGTGTTTAGTGTTATTATATTAATCAGAGATTAAAAACCACATTAAGCAAATGAAACCAAAATCCTCTATAAACAACCAACCTCTACAGAATGACCCTGATAAATCTTGAGACTCTTGAGACCACAGTGGCTTCCTGCAGCTAATTCCACCCTAAGTGGTTAGAATCACCTTAAAAACAATGTCCCCAAATGCTCTCCCTGAGAAGGAAAACAAACACATTTTAAAATCTTTCCCAGGAAGTTTTATAGAAAAGAGAAAACGTGTGTGTTTCTATCAATGAAGATTGACTTTTGTTTATTAAAATTCTCATATGGCTTCTGTAACAAATACCCTCAACTCTGATCTTCATGCATTCATACGTGTTCATTCTTGGCTAGAGTCCCTCAACATTTAATAAGCATCTGTTTTGTTCTAGGCATCATCCTGAGCATAGGGAAATACAGCACTGAAGAAACACGGTTCTATGATTTGCAATTGATCACAAGTTATTAGGGAAGATAGACAAGAAAACTAACAAGTTTGAAACAGGTAAGCACTATCAAGGCTTATGGATATGATGCTATAAAAGCCCAGCAAAGAGGTATTTAAATCAAACATAGGTGTGTGTGTGTGTGTGTGTGTGTGTGTGTGTGTGTGTAAGGAAGATTATCAAGGAATTAAATATTGAAGAGGAATAGTAGAGAACCATATGTGTTATTGTTGGGGGTTGTGGGATTCATTGCAAACAAAGACAATAGCTGGTCCAAAGGCAGGGAAAAATGTGATGTTTGGAAAGCCACAAATAACTTGTACTGCTCCATCTGCCAAAAGGGTATTCAGATTTACATCTCTAGTTAAATAAAATCATACATTTCATTAATTTTACAGCCCTGCTCCTGTCTTTGGATTTTTTCATAGCTTGGTTCAGTTTTGTTTGTTTCTCTTTTGAGATAAAAGCTGATTGACCTTTGAAAAAGAGAAAGGGATATTTATATGCATTGGCAATCGACCTGTCTCAAAGTCAAAACTGCACAGAGGTTATCTTACAGAGCTTCACAAATTTAGTTAGCACATTGTTTACTGTAGTAACATTTCTACTTTGCCTGAAGCATTTTCACATTGCCTGACCTTTCTATAACACTTTAATATTCATATTTGGCTGCTGAACTATCACAGTTCTGTAGAGTTTTAAAGCTGCTAATCTGATCATTCCTCTCTATTCTCACCTTCTTCATTTAGCCACTCCACTGACAGCAAAAGAAGAAACAGATTTAATTTGAATTTTGTATAATTCAAGACTGATGACCCAACAGAATATTCAGGGCATGCCTTCCTTTCAACATCAATATCGTGAGTAAAGAAATTCAAATGAATACAGTAATTCATAGTATGGACTCAATTACATCCATCAACAATCGTTGCTTACTTTCAACCTTATGCAGGCAATGCACTAGTTGCTGAGGCCAATAAATTCATGTCCATCTGATTAAAAATATAAAGCATAGAGAGGGGTGCCTGGGTGGCTCAGTCGGTTAAGCGGCTGATGTAGGCTCAGGTCATGATTTCACGGTTTGTGAGTTCAAGCCCTGCGTCGGGCTCTGTGCTTATAGCTCAGGGACTAGAGCCTGCTTTGAATTCTGTCTCCCTCTCTCTGCCCCTGCCCTGCTCGCACTCTGTCTCTGTCTCTCAAAAAGTGAATAAACATTTAAAAATGTTTAAAAATATAAAACATATAAATTAATTCGTTATTCTATTCATTCACCCAGCAAACATTTCCAGAGTGCATACCCTGTGTTACACAGTAGCAATACAACAGTGAACAGGACACAGACATTACCTTCAAGGAGCTTGCACGTGTTTGTATGGGGGATGCTGACAAGTAAAAAGAAAATTGTAATACACTATGACAATTCTTAGTATTAAAAATAATACTAAGGGTCACCAAAAACAAGCTTGGAAGGGTGACCAAAAATAATACAGGGTCACCAAAAACAAGCTTGGAAGCTCAAGAAAAGCCCTCTAAAGAATGTGACCTCTTAGCTGATATCTGAGGAATGAAGTGGCTTCCTAGTCTACGAAGGAAGAAAATAGTGTTTCCACGTTAGTTGTATCCCCTAAAATTAATTTTTGAAGCTTTAATCTCCAAATATGAGTGTATTAGGAAATAGGGCATTTACAGAGATAATTACATTTAAAGGGGGCCATTTAGAGTAGGCCCTAATCCAACATGACTGGTATCCTTTTAAGAAAAGAAAACACAGAGACACTACCAGCACATTCACTGAGGAAAGGCCATGTGAGGACACAGAGGGCAGCCATCTGCAAACCAAGGGGAGAGGCATCAGGAGAAACCATGGCTGCCTACACCATAATCTTGGACATCCAGCTTATCGAACTGTGGGAATATGAAATTCTGCACTTTAAACCACACAGTCTGTGGTTCTTTGTTATGGCAGGCCTAATCAAATATTACACAGGCATTGGGAACAGCATGTTCAAAGACCCAGAACTTAGCATGATGCAGGGCCTGAAAATAGGGATTATAGCTACATGTGTTATGAACTCCTAAACAGTGCGTGTGTGTGTGTGTGTGTGTGTGTGTGTGTGTGTGTGTAAAATCATGAGGCCCAATCAACAAAGAACTGTGCTTGGAGGATTAGAGACGGAATCCGTCAGACAAAGAGAATGATGGCAAACCTGGGCTCCCAGAGGCCACGGGAGCAAAGTAAGAGAATATCGGCACTGGAATCAACGCTGCAAATGACCAGGAAGGAGCTAGGAAGCAGAGAAGTGACCAAACAGGAAACCAAGGGGTGCCATGAAGTGGAGATGGAAAATACATTTCCTGCTATGGATAGGTTCTCAGGACAATGCTGACAGCCCTGTGGACCAAGATATAGCAGGAAGATAAAAAACCAAAACCCAATTATTTGAGGGCCTGAAGCTCCATGAAAGTGCCCAGGAAATGGCAGTGTTTCAGGTCTTCCAGTGATCCCTCCACTGATTCTCTGTAACCTCTTCACAGGAGCGTCCCCCAGGGCCCAATTATTGCTTCCCTTGCCTTCACTTTCCATACTCATTCCCTCGAGATCATCACATATCACCCACGCACCCATGACTCCCAAATATGTAACTCAAGCCTAGGTATTTCTGTGTAACTCCAGACCTACCTATCCAACTGCATGTCTGATATTTCCACCTAGATGTCTAATAGGCATCTTTTATTTAGCACACCCTAAGCCTCATATGGGATGTCCACCTCATCCCCCAAATCCTGCTGCAAGCCCAGTCACCCTCACTGCCCTTGATATCACTTTGTTACTTACAAAAGTTCAAACCAGAAGCCTCACGTTGTCCTTGAGTTTTACCTTTCTCTCACACCCCAAATCTAGACTATCAGGAAATTCTGGGGGTCTTTACCTTTAAAACATATCTGTTTTATGAGATAAGAACCCCCCATATCTCAGTAATTCCACTCCTTTCCCCAAACTGAACCCACAGAATCCCTCATTGGATTATTGCAGCTTCTTCTTCACTGGCCTTCCTGGTTTTATCCTTGCCGTCCCTGTGTTTACCAGAATCACCTTTTTGAAAGTTAAATCAAGTTTCTAAACCCTAGCACTATTGACACGTGGAACGAGTTGCTACTTTGTTGTGGGGGCGGGGGGTTGGGGCACGGGGTTGGGGGGATGTCCTGTCTACTCTAGGATATTAATTTAGCAGCATCCCTGGTCTCTACCCACTAGGTGCGAGTAGCATCTCTCTTCACCTTTGTGACAATAAAAAATGCCTCCAGATATTACCAAATGTCCCCTTGTGGGCAAAATTGTTCTTGGTTGTGAACTACTGAGATAAATCAAGTTGTAAGATTAAAAAAAAAATCAGGATAAAAGCTGTAGTCCTCATAAGGGATTATACAGCCCTCCATTGTCTGCTGCACCCCGTCCCTTTTATCTTTGTTGACTCATCTCTCACTTTTGCTCCAAACCTACTGGGCCTCTTACTGTTCTGTTCCATGAAATCCAGGCCTGCTCCTGCCCCAGGGTCTTTGCCAAGTACAGCTCGCCTCTGACCTCTTTCAAGTCTTGGCTTAATTACAAATGAGGCCTACCTGCTCACCTAATATGAAATCACAATCTAGTAGGATGGCCGTTACGGCGCTGACATCTACTGTTCTCTCCTAATTTTGCTCTCATGTATCGCTTTCTAGCATATATAATTTACTAATTCAATCATTAGTTATTTACAGAAGATCCGCTTTCTAGTAGACACTGGTTTATGCTTCTGAGGTTTAAGAGTAAATAAAACATAGATCCTTGATTCTAGCTGGGGGAAACAGATGTTAAACAAATCAACAAATAAAAGAAGTAGTATGTCAGAAGGTGCTAAATGCTTTTGAAAGCCAGAAGGCAGGCAAGGGGATGACAGTTTTAGAATTGCAGCGGTAGGGCATTGCAATTTTAAGTAAGATAGTGAGGGAGGCCTCACTGAGGCTGTGAGATTTGAAAGATCATCAGACTTTGTTATTTTTCTAAGATATTGTCTGTCCTTCTCCATGAGCTTCATGAGGTCAAGAATTTTTTTTTCTGATTTTGATTCCCAAGACCACTCTGCCAACTTGAAGAGAGACTGACATCTGGTAGGTGCTCAATAGATAGTTCTTGAACTTTTCTTGGCTCAGAGAAAATTATTTGTGTTATGAAGTCTTTACAGTTTTGTTTTAATGGTGTAGAGGGAAAAAGGTTCAACTTGCAAACATGTCATTCATTTCTTGCATGAGTTTGTTATGGCCGTAACACAGATGGTTGGCCTTGGATGAACTTTAATGTCTGCATGGAAAGAGAACAGCAACATAAAATAATGTGGTAACTATTTTATAAACGGTGCGTGCAGCGTTTTCAAGGCACAGAGATGACAGAATCCAGTTCAGGTGGTCAGAGAAAATATCTAAAGTGTGCCTTGAAGGAAAGGTAGGCTCCAGTAGGGTAAAAAAAGTCAGGCAGGAGACCATTCCAAAGATAAAGAGCATAGTGAACCAGATGTTACCAGAGCTCTGCTCTGAAATTGTGTCCATGACATTAACCAACCTCTTGCCTCTTTAGCTTATGACTTGTATGACTACAGTGACCGTGGGTATGGATGTTATTACTAAGAGAACTATGTTTTAATAATTGTTAACAGGACAGTGAGAATGATTTTAGACTGTTATAGGCAAACCTTATTTATGTAATTATAAACCTTGCCTTGTACCCCCTCCCATCATTGTTTCTTCTTTGATGTGTTCTCCATTGTGTATGTGTCCTTGTGTTGGTTTCTAGCTCAGGGGCAAAGAGGTGAACCTCTGCCTCTGCCCAGTCCTCACTCCCCATCATTCCAGTGATGGGGAACAGAGCCAGCACTCCTGTGTTAGTTGTTAGCTCAAAAGAATGGCAAGGTGACATATTTTGGGGTGGTATATTCTGACCCCCTTTATAAGAATCAGTGGGAATAGATGAATTATTTTCTGAACAATAGTGAGAGTCCAATGCAGTAGATCTAGTTCCCACAAGGAGGCATAGGAGCAAGAGGAAAGAATGCGGGGTTTGAGCCAAACTAAGTACTGACATGTGAGCAAAGCTTTGTTAGGACTAAATTAAAAAGTGAATCTACAGGAGCCTCAGCCCATGACTCCTAGCAGACCAGCACTTACTCCAGTTCCTGTGGCAGCAGGAGGGAAGACCGGTGCCAGGGATTACAGGGTGAATTCCAAGCAGAACTTTCCAGATAGTACAAGCCTACATTTCCTACTCTTTCAGGAAAGGCTCCCACTGTCTCCCAAATGCATTGCTCTCTCTCTCTTTTTTTGGGGGGGGGGGGGCAGAGGGGGCATTGTTTTTGCTGCCTTTTGGGCTTGAAACACCCACACCAACTTCTTATAACATAAATTTCTTTTTTTTAAGTTTATTTACTAGTTATTTTGAGAGAGCAAGAGAGAGGGTGAGTGGGGGAGGGGCAGAGAGAGAATCCCAATCAGGCCCTGCACCATCAGCACAGAGTCTGATGCAGGGCCCAAACTCACAAACCCTGAGATCATGACCTGAGCCAAAGTCAGACTCTCAACCACCTGACCAACCCAGGCACCCTCATAACATAAATTTCAAGATGAAGTCAAAATGTCACTTCCTCAGTTAAGGCCTTTTTAACTTCCCCCAGTGAGTTTACCCATAACATTTGTACACTCTCTATTATGACATCAGCACCCAATTAATAGAGTATGGGTATGATCTTGGACCTCGCATATACCTCCACGAAATGCCTCATTATTTCTAGGAACTCCCCCCTCTTCCTTTCTCTCCCTGTCACCCTCCTGTGCCCATCCTCTCGCCTAAAGGACACTTTTATCACACTTTTAAATTGTACTTTTTTCATTGCACCTTTATGGCTTTGATCCAAAGTATTAAAAACATAGGCAATACTGATTTGTTTGACTTCCCTTGTCCAACGTTTGCCTTCTGACGTCCCTCCATCACTCTATCTTCTCCCCCAACATTTCTCGAACACAAAGTTCTGGCACCACTCCACATAACTCCGTCAGCCAGCCCCAGCTCTTCTCTGTGGTTCTTCATGCTAAAAAGGCAAACACAGAATCCTGGCTGGATGGTGGCAACAACAGACACCTAGGAGGCAGATGGTTTCCAAAGGGAAGGGAAATTAAGGAGCAGAAACATTTTATTTTCTAACTTCCAAGATAAAGCTAAAAACCTGTGGAAGTCAAGCAAATGAGATAAAATTGTGCCTGACTAGAGCCTCCCCAAACGGCTTTTGAAGAGATTCAGTGTATTTGGGTAAAAGCTTGTAGGGTTTAACAGCCTTTCAGAGCGTGGGCCTGGCGAAGCTGATGCGATCGGTGTGTGATTAGGTAAGCTGCTTTGAAGTACACACTGTCCGTTAGAGCGAACTGAATGCCCCCACTGGTTTAATGAGTCATTTTCTTCAAACGATGTTTGTGTTTGTTTCGCCTCCATTGCAGATTTTTGCCAATAAACTGTCTCAGGCCATAACAGAGATTCGTATTGTGTGATTTTTAGGAATTATCACTCACGTGATGTGAGCTTGTTCAAATTCTACTTCTTATGTGGGTATGGAGTTTACATACAAGAATTTTAGTGCATGGAAAGTCTTGGTGGTGGAGTCACAGTAACTTTTTGTAAATAACCCAAAATCAAATTCTCTGGAGTTTCTTTTACCTGTCTTCCAAAGGAGAAGTGATTTCAGTGCCGTTAATGATGGTAATAATGTCACATGGAATAATCCTTGATGAAAAACACTCAAATATTTATAGAGGCATATTTGCAACATTTGCCGTGCTAAATTATGACTAGGCCAACAGATTTGTGGTTTTAGAGTTTACAGGGCTTTGTGTTAAAATTTACAATACATCTACTTGCAAATAGTGTACTATAACTTTGCTGTGACCCTCTTTTGCTCATTAAATTCTAAGTACTCTGAGGACTAAGGGAATATCTATCTGAAGTTCCTCTCCTGTGGAGTACAATACTATGTGTAGAACTTTAGCTGAAAAGACTTCATTATTGAAAAACCAGTAAATAACTGTTGCACAGGTTGATAAGACCTATACTGATAAGTACATATAATGGAAGGAATGTAGGAAAAGGCATGACTGGATGGAGGAGAAAGGGTGAGAATGGACAGGGAACAAATAAATAATTTTCACCAGAATATTTGAGGGGAGAACTGGATCTTCCAAGATATAAAGAAGAAAGAAGAGGTTTCTTGGATACCTGAATGGCACCAACAGGGCTTGGAGGTGTAAAAAGATTTGGTAAATTGAGGATTCAAAATTAATGGGCAAACAGAAGGGAAGTGAGGCAAGAGTAGAGACATCATACATTTGGGCCAAGTTGTGTGACCTCTCTGAATAAGCCAAGGAGTTTGTTGTTTTTCTGCAGATAAGAAAAGTCCGGAGAAGAATTCTAATCAGCAGAAAGTTCATAGTATCTGATTTGCCTTAAATAGTAATGATATCCCAATGTATACCAAATCCCGTGATGGATAAAAGGTTTATTTTAATCACAGAATAGGAAGTAAGAGCCAAAATCACTGGGCTTTTATTGCTGCAGTCTTTTCTTGCATATCTTCCAAAAGATAGATAGTATTGTTCTTTTTAATTCATCAAAGATTTGTAAAAGATGTATTTACTTATGAATCAGCCATCGTGTGCTGGATTCAGGTGAGGAAAGGCAATTAATAATTGAACTGACAAAACCAAACCACACTGAGATATTATATGCTGGAGGCTAATTTAATGTTATATGTCAATTATATCTGATTTTAAAAATGCCAAAAGTAATATGGAGATACTTTATTGAGGATAACAGCAACTAAGCAGAGTAAAGCATATAGATATATAAAGTCTGTGATTTAGAGACACATGATATAAAGCAAAATATATCCCTCATGGACTTAAAAACATATAGCCAGAGGTTAGGTGCTCCTTAGTGGCATTTGAGAATTTATCTAACAGTGGTTCTCACTCTTTTTTCTTTCTTCCCTCCATCCTCTCTTCCTTCCTTCCTCCCTTCCTTCCTTCTTTCCTCCCTCCCTCCCTCCCTCTCTCCCTCCCTTCCTTCCTTCCTTTCGTCTCCCTCCTTCTTCTTTCCTTCCCTCCTTCCTTCCTTCCTTCCTTCCTTCCTTCCTTCCTTCCTTCCTTCCTTGTTTCCTTTATATTTTTGGCAGTTGGATATCAGATCAAATGCTGTCCAGTAATATCACAAATGCTATCACCAAATAGGAAATCTAGATTGGTCCTTAAAAAATTGTCCAGTTGTGACATTTAGTGGTGGGGAGCACAACCTTGCCAAAGCCCATCTATTTGCCTCATTCAGCCCCCTATAGCCCAGATATACAAATGATGGAACCCAGATGTTCAATGGGAAGAAGACAGGTGGTCAGTCCTACAGTACTGAGATTCCATTTGCATGTTTTTATATCATGTTTTTATTATGTACAATCTTACCATGATTTATTAGCCTGGATTTTGCTTCACATAACCCACATAGACCCTTGATGTTTGTAACTCCCTTGGCTTTCAGTTTTATAGTACTCTGAAAGTCAATTCTGAAGCGATGTCATGTTGTTAGTCAGTGTATTTCTTCCCAGGGATGCTAGCACAGCTGAGATAGTCTAATGTCCAGGGGCAATGTTAGCAGTTCTCACTGCCCGTGTTGTTCAGTGCAGGAGTTGCCATGAGCCCACTTCATGAGCTTCTCACTCCAATCTATTATTGCAGTAATTGTTTAGAGTCATTGCTAAAGACACTGTATTGTAAGAACCTGAACATATTGGACAAAAGCTTCTATCTCAACACAAGTATTGAAGAGAGTTTGTCCACAGGTTCAAATCAATTTTACTCAGAGACTTAAAGAGAAAGGGTAGGGTAGATTGAAAAGAGGAAAGCACTTACAAGCAGACTAATGTATAATTTGTCTATGTTCATTACCATCCTCACCACCAGCATCAGAATCATCATCAATATTAACATATTTAACTATATTAGCACTCAGATACAAATTAAAACAAAAATAAGATCCCATTCAGCAAAAGTTTAGAGAATAATATTGCTCAGTATTCTATGAATTCAGAAAAGATGTACTTCTGCCATACAGGAGAAAGGGTAAAATTGGAAATCCTATAGAAAAAGAACAAAAAGATAGCAAGGGTGTAATAAGAACGGTAAAATGTTCATACCCTTTGAGCCAGTGATGCTATTTGTAGGAGATCTCAAGAAACAGTTATATTGTAATACGGAATTTTTACATATATAAAAGGATCATTCTAGTATCACTGATATTATGGGGGAAAATAACATAATCCAAATGCTTAACAGTAAAGGATTGATTAAATAAATTATAAACCCAAAAGACAAATATTAACATGATAAAATTCCTGTGATTATACATATATAAAAAGATATAGCCTGCTACATACATTTAAAATGTGTCTATGTGTGAAAAAGTGTTGATCTGGAAAGTAATGCCCCACAATATTAACAGTGGCTGTCTTTTGGATAGTAGGATTATGGGTGATTTTTTTTCCCCTCCTTTAATCATTCCAGATGGCCCAAATTCTACAGTGACCGTGAACTGCTTCATTTGGAAAACAAGAAAAGATAATGAAAAATTTTAAAAGACTCTTAAAAGATATTTGTATAGGTATCTGAACCAATTCCTAGCTGACTGCTGTCTAAATAGTAACGCCTGGCTTGGTCAACACAAAAGAATGGGCTCGCTCAAGAGTAATTCTGTAACAAGGCTTATAGGAGTCTGCACTTTACATCTGTTTCTCACATAAACTGGGGGGTATTGAAAGGCAAGTATCTACTCACACAGGGATGGTAGACAATCCTTAAAGCCTTTTGTAAGCTTTTAGGCTTCAGGAATCTCCCTCCTCTGGCACTCTGAGAATCCTGAAGCTTGTGATGTGGGGGCTGAGGGTGGGTAATTTTTAAAGCTCTTCAGATATTTTAAATGTGCAGCCCGAGTTGTTAATTTTGGATATAGACAAGGCTGCTCAAAGTGCAGTGCTGGCCCTAAATGGTTCCTTGCAGTCCACAGCAAGGTTCATTCATAAATTAAGAATGAAATGAGTTCTGAAATTGAGAATAAGCATTTAGAAATGTTTATAGCAATATGACATTGCTGTGACAGTCAAGTGAGTGATTAGGGAATACTGCACATTAAACAAAGTATAGACCAGTCTGGGTGCTTTGGGGGTCACTCGATGAATCACGTGACCTGCATATCTGTTATGTGCAAATGCCACTATCGGTTCCTGATGAAGTGAAAAAAAAAATACAAAAACTAAAAACTGGTCCCTCAGGATGCAAAGTTTAATGTGCCTAACTTCCCAGCTACATTCTAAGTCATTGAATATACCCACAGAATATACACCTACAGCAGGCACTCCAAATGTTTCTTAAGTTGTAATGAATGATGGTTTAATGTTGCTTCCATTTAAGAAATTAATTGAATTTTAACTGAGGCCATTAGTGTCATGATGTCTGTACAATGAAATACTTTACTTGGGATAGTGGAGGTTTCTAATACTGTGGTTAGACTGGCTTGAGATATATTTTGCAGCAGAGCAAGCTTTTTAGCGCTCTTTAAATGATCCTATGTCTCTTCTTTTACCCAGATGACCTACTTGTAACAGCTCTTACTGGCCCAGATCTACTCTCTCTCTTGCAATGAGAAACTGTGTCAATTACATTGGTGGCACCCTTAAGACTATGGCTCATTTGCCTCAACCTTGTGGAGATTATACATAGACCTACACGTAGCTCTGCCTAACCAAAACTCTCCTCTCTCTCACTTTTTGGGCATTTGAGGATGAAAGATATTTACCAAACACTAAAAACTAAGTGGCACATTTTGCAGAAAAAATTGTCTTCTGTTCCAACCTGAGAATCTTGTGCAGAGCTAAGATAACACTGCCATAAAAATCCAAGACTGGGCCTTCATGAACTGCTTTTGGAGTTTACCAAAGCTAAAATTGTCCTCAATTATCAACTTAGATCAGACACAACAATTGGCTCCATAGTTATAACTTGATGGATGTGGGCAAGGGTAGTTGTCTTTGTCAGCAAAGACAACAAAGATTAGTTTTATGAAATAGTTGGAAAGAGCTAAAGCACGGAGCAACTTGTTATAATTAAATTTTCTTGAAATACTGTTAACAGATAAACAAGTGAAAGGTGTTTCACGTGGTTGAATGCTGTTAGCAAAGACAGAGAGGTGGGGAAGGTGAATGGTTTAGTTAAGAAATTCTGGATAAAGTCTGGCTGAAACAGGGCTTTTAGGTTCCTTGAGAAATGTGTTGTGAGATAACTTAAAAAAATAGGCTCTTCTAAAATGTGAAAGAAAAAAATATTCTTTTTTTTTTTTCAACGTTTATTTATTTTTGGGACAGAGAGAGACAAAGCATGAACGGGGGAAGGGCAGAGAGAGAGGGAGACACAGAATCAGAAACAGGCTCCAGGCTCTGAGCCATCAGCCCAGAGCCCGACGCGGGGCTCGAACTCAGGGACCGCGAGATCGTGACCTGGCTGAAGTCGGACGCTTAACCGACTGTGCCACCCAGGCGCCCCAAGAAAAAAATATTCTAACACTTGTTAAAATGGTAAAGAAGACTTTATGGAAGACTGTTTCAATAGGTATTAAGACTATTGCAGTAAGGGAGACAGATCGAACTCAACTCCAAATACAACAAGAACAAATGGGGATTTACAGCCAAGGAGCAGAGTGAGGGGGTCATTGGATAGAAAATTACTAAGAGAAGACATCAGGGGTAGGGACTACTTCTTGCTAGACCAACCTAACAGGATTCTCGCTGAAGACAAGCCACGGGGATCACAAATCAAATGTAGAGGATGAGGAATTTAATCACATATCTAGAGTGATCAGATATCAAGGAATGGGGGAGGGGGGCATTCTCACTAAAATGACTTTGCAGGATTTTTTTCTAACACTGGGCTAGGCAAGTGGGGAAGAAGGCCCAAGACAGCACCTACTCAAAATGAGGACTCCAAGGGACTGTCTAAGGTTTGGTCAAGGTGATACCTTTCATAAGAGACCCATGAAATATGCAAATATGTGTATATGTATATATTTAAATAAACTCTTTAAAATAGACATGGTTTTTATAGAAAATGTAGGAAATGTAGGACACTTAGGAAAGAAATATCCATTATCTCCCCACCCAAAGACAACATTTTTTTCACACTCATTGTATTTCTTTCTAGTATTTTATTTTATTTTTTTTATTTTTTAATATTTATTTCTGAGAGAGAGAGAGCAGGGGAGGGATAGAGAGAGAGGAAGTCACTGAATCCAATTCAGGCTCCAAGCTGTCAGCACAGACCCTGACTTAAGGCTCGATGTCAGGGAACCACGACATCATGACCTGAGCCGAAACCAAGAGTCATACACTTAAATGACTGAGCCACCCAGGCGCCCCTCCTTCTGGTACTGTAATGTGAGTATAGCTTTAAAAGCATAATGATAATAAACCACTATGAAAACCAGAACATCAGGAAGAGAACTTTTTTTTTTTAAAGGCCAAAGAATGTGTGCAGGCATTATTTGAGACTCAGTTAAAACTCTCAACTCTTTGTACAAGAATCTTTACACAAATCTTTATGCAGGATTCTTCCTCTTCCCCACCCCCCAACGGCATCTTGTAGATGGAATTGTTGATTTGAGGGCAATTGTCTCCTATGAATTTTACCAATGTGTGACAATTACCCAAGTTCCTGGGCTGAGAAGCAGCCCTGCTGTGAAAATTTATAGTGTTCAATAGTCCTCAAAATTTCTCATTTGTTACCCAGGGTGAGATGGAGAGGTAGCCAGTGGGGGTGAGAGGTGGCGGGGAGAGGCTTTGGAGGACAGAAAGGAGAGCAGGAGGATTCTGCACTCCAATTTGAAGCCTGCAAAACAGAAGAGCATGGTTTAGGTTTTTGGCAAGGATGAGTCATCTTTCTGATGTGGTTTTTGCCTGGCAGCTATACTGAGCCTCTTTAATTTGGGATCTATTACAACTGCTTCCTCGGCTGTCATGTGAAGATAATGATACCTGCTCTCCCAATTCGCAGGGATTTTGCCATGATAACATCATATCATTGATTTTCAAAGAGCTAGAAAAGCTGCAAGTATTATAAACATACATGAGCTATCGTTTGGGTGATTTATAGAGAAGTTGGCAATTTTTTTTTTCAGTAAAGTGTCGGATAGTAAACATTTTAGGCTTTGCGATCATTTTGTCTCTTTGTCGGCTGTTCCACTGTGGGAAAACAGCCACAGACCAGGAGGAAACGAACGCGCGTGGCTGCTCCAATATAACTTTATTGATGAATACTGAAATTTGAGTTTCATTTTCACATTCCGTGTACATGGCATTATTTGCTTATCACGTCTTATTTCCTTTGCCATGTTTTGAGCTACGAGAGGGCAGAGCCTAGCTATGCTCTGGTGCTAGGCAGATGCTGAATAAATATTGAACCACAGATCAAAAGCACTAGTTTTGTTTCAGATGAAGAACCATAGAAAAGAAAGGTAGCATGTAGGAGTCTTGCTTCTTTGTTAACATAAGAAATTCACGCTGAGTCATTAGTGAAGGACTTGGGATGCCTGCCTGCCTCCACTTTTTTTTTTTTTTTTTTTTTTAACAGAGAAACAATCTCTCTTAAGATCACAGTGATAACCAGTAGGCACTGGAGAACTGGAGTGGCCAGGAGGGATGACTTAGGTCTCCAGGAGAGCAAGCAATCAATTTCAAGAAAAATAGTTTTATTACAGGCACAGAGCTGCTGAGGAATTTCAATTCCCTGGTGCTCCCTGAGGCCGGCCACAGGGTCTCAGGGCTGGGCAAGTCCATGTTGGCCTGCACAATGAACCGTTTCCTGGGATGCAAAGTAACAAGGCTCCTCAGGGAATGAAGGAGGGCAGTAAATCCCTTTTTTGGAGGAATCTTGAAATAATCGTCTCTCTAAAGAGCTGGGATACGTGTGAC
Organism: Prionailurus bengalensis; assembly: GCF_016509475.1. Lineage (NCBI taxonomy): Eukaryota > Metazoa > Chordata > Mammalia > Carnivora > Felidae > Prionailurus > Prionailurus bengalensis. The sequence goes on along the minus strand of NC_057345.1, from coordinate 121,505,654 downwards.
TTACTTGACAGGAAAATGTGAGCAGACAAAGCAGGATGTGAGGGAGCAACAGTGTTTACTTCCTGGACTTCCCATCAGTCAGCAGGCAGGTGGTTTCCCATTAGGCCAATAAATGGCATCTAACCTCTTTACTCCATCCCCTGTCTTGGAGGGAACATAGCAGGCCAAGGGGTAGAACATCAGGCCAGTGGAAACGACTGGAACTTTGACCATCCGAACCTCATTCTTGGAAGAGGCCTTACTGTATTTGCAGTGGAAGGAAGATTCATTTCTGGTGACACTGAACTCTGACTCCTCCTCCAATCTGACAAGCAGTCTCTCCTGGATCAAACTCTCCTGATCAAAACCTGGTCAACTTCCTCTGAATGCTCTTCCTAACTAGGCCTCAACTTTTGCACCTCCAGATCTGTCGTGCATTGCCCAGTTTTTGTAAGAGCCCTGCTAGGTTGATGTAGACAGAAAGCTCCGCCCTCCATATCTGATCACCCTCCTTATCTGATTGCGTTTCTCATCCTCCCCTGTCCCCCAAGTCATGTCTTGATCATCCTGGTCTGTCTTCACCAGGTACCTGGCTAGGTCAGTTTAAGAATCCCCTCTTAACCCTAATGTTCCTCTTAGAACCTTTTCTTGTTCTGTTCACAACTGAGCCCAATCTCTCTCCCTTACTGTAAATCCCCCTGGCTGTGGTCCCTATACCTATTGTGATAATTCTCAATAAACTCCACCTTACGATTTTAACAAGGGTCATGAGTAATTTGTCCTTTTCTTTGTTTTTTTCTTTAATTGTTTACTTATTTATTTTGAGAGACAGAGAAATAGAGAGAGAGAGAGAGAGAGAGAGAGAGAGAGTCCTAAGCAGGCTCCATGCTGTCAGCAGAGCCAACATGGGGCTCGATCCCACCAACACTGAGATCATGACCTGAGCCTAAATGGAGATTTGGAGGCTTAACTGACTGAGCCACCCAGGTGCACCAAGAGGAATTTTTTCTTTAACAAATCCTCCTGCCAAGGATGTTCATGATTTAGGAACTGCGTCTTAAGGATGTCCAGTAAACAATTCACTGTCATTGCAACTCTGTCCGGTGGAGGTGGAGAGGTAAGCAGACTGCTCCCATAGACTGCTAGTCTTTCTTTTGAAGGATATGCTTGATATTCTGGCTGTAGCAAATACCAATCTCTCTTGAAGGGTGGAGGAGGCACACAGGGAATTGAGCCAAATGTCTAAAATTGACCTTCTTGCAAGGTCTACTGAATTTCTTCCTCTTCTCTTCTTCCTCCCCCTTCTTCTTATTCCATAACTCTATTGCATTTACATTCATCATTAATGACCTTCTGGTACATTGATCTTAACAATTAATATTAAAGTGCTCTTCTGGCTCCAAATTAAATAGAACTTATGACATACCTCTCTCCCCCACTAAAACAAACAAACAAACATCCCCCAAAACTTCCTGCTTCTTTTCTGACTGATATGCATTTAGGCAGTTTCCTTAAAGGTTTCCATATTTCAGCCACTTTGCAATTTTCCTGAATATCAACTGTCTTACCTACATGAATAAAGGTGTCAGTAGAAAGAATAATCCAAAACAGTGGGTCATTTTAGAACCTTACTTAGTGTTTGGATTTGGAATGCAGTGTCCTATCTGGATGCTGCCTTAGATTCCACCCCCCTACCCCAAATGTTGTGTGTTTCGGACAAATGCACAACCACTGACAGTGAGTAGCGAGAGATTTCGGTGGGAAATGAACTCTTATTACCAAAAAAAAAAAAAAAAAAAATTCCCCAAAGTGGATCATTTTCAGACAGAAAATAGAAAAGAAGTCACTAGAAAGGATGAGTTTTGTCCCCTAAGTAGCTTATCTTTCAGATCTGAGGCTATAGAATTAACTGCTTAGCAATTTAATGAGCATTCAGGCTGCTTTGACTGCAGAAAAACTCATTCAAATGGTATTTTGCTAAAAGAGGTTCTCTTGGAATTGGAAGCTTTTGTATGTTAAAAAAAAATCTATGAGAGAAAGTTTTTATGTGCCAATGAATTTGCTGAAACCTCTGTGGCCTGGACAAAGGAATGCCCTTAGAGGGCAATATTAAATTCAGCCCTGGATACTCTGAAGGTTTTCCGTGTTTTATTGATCCCAGCAAGACAGGGGTTATTGAGGTTGAGATGAGGTTCATATCATATTATCTTTTCCAACAACTCTCCAGAGGGCCATGAAAGTCTTGGCCATGACATTTTTTCCCCTACTCTCTGGTATTAGTTCTTGGGAGTGGGGTGGTTGAGACCCTTATGGAGTTTCAAGAAAACATTTGTTGTCATGAAACATTGTAACACTGTGCCTGAAAAATCTCAGTGAAGTGTTTAAAAAAACGTTCTGAAAAGGTTTTGCTCTGGCAGAAATAAAAGCTTTTTAAGAATCAGTTATTAAAAAAAAAAAACTCCTCTAACCAGGAAATCTTGGTTAAGAACAGATTTAATATGAAGGTTGCTAGAGGGTACATCAAATTTTAAGGGCAGTGAGTGATATTTAATTATGTACAACAGCTAGCAGACAATTAAGAGCAGAAGGTGTTCCATAATGCTTCTGGATTTTGAAAGGGCTAAATCTCATCTCAAAAAGGAAAATGACTCACAGATGAAGTCATGGGTGTTTTTATTTCTAACAGAAATAAACACCATTCATCTAGCACGTCTCTGCCTCCACTACCGGCTTGTTTTCTTTTGTCTGCTATTTAAATGTGTCACTCATTCTTGCTTTTCTTCTCATTGAAACTTCTGCTCATTGAACTTCTAAACTGAAATCTGCAGCCTTTTTCTCCTAAGAGAATTCATGGAGGACTTCACAACATAAGTCACACTGAGCCACAGACATGCATAATGCTCTGCTCACCACCATTTCTAGTCAGGCAATGACGGGGCCTCACGCTCTATGTGCTCACACTAGTGGTTATTCACCACTTCAACCTTCCTAGAATTTTCCTGAATTCTTTTCCAACTAACAGCACCACAAAGCATGCACCTGTCCTTGCTTCATATCCCAAGTCATCACTGGCTTTGCTCCATGTATCTGGTTGTTTCTGTTTATGTTACATCTAAACACCTGTCAAATCTATGCCTTGCCCCATGTCTATGTACTGTTATTCCCTGTACTCAGAACACTGCCTTCTCTCACTCACACTATGGTAATCACTTCCCAGCAGATACTTCTGCTAATGGAATTGACCTCTCCCTTATAAACTAGCTGCCAAATTAACCATCAGTTGATCTCTCTAAAGAAGAAATGGATTGCCTCATTTCTAGGCTTCACAGCCATCTCTGGCTCAGTGCTTCTACAGGTCTGAGTTCAAACGCCTCACCCTGGCATGTGGGGATAGACTTGTGACCCTGACACTGGCATGCTTTAAGTGCAGCCCATCTGAGAAACTTTGCCTCATTTTGTGCCTCTGTTCTGTTCCATGTCTCTTGATGTCATGAATACTCGCACTGATCACACTTGATGTAATATTTTCACGTATGGGATTCCCACCTGAATGTAAACTTCTCAAAGACAGGGAATGTTTTAGTCATCTTTGCATTTCCAGTGAATCGCAGATTCCTGCATATAGTAACCACTTACTTAAATGAATAAATGTATGCAATTCTGCATGAATTCCTCTATGTTCCTTTATGTTCTCTTGTTATATGACAAGAAATACACATTCAAACATTAGAGGGATAACTGTAAAATATATATATATTGGTAGATGTTTTATTTTATTTAAAAAAATTTTTTTTACGTTTATTCATTTTTGAAAGACAGAGGGAGACAGAGCACAACTAGGGGTGGGGCGGAGAGCGGGGACTGGGACGCAGAATCTGAAGCAGGCTCTAGGCTCTGAGCTGTCAGCACAGAGCCTGACCCGGGGCTCGAACTCACGAACCGTGAGATCATGACTTGAGCACAAGTCGGATGCTCAACTGACTGAGCCACCCAGGCGCCCCAATGTTTTATTCTTTTAATGCTTATTTTTGAGAGGGAAAGAGAGAAACAGAGTGTTAGTGGTAAGGGGGAGAGAGAGGGAGACACAGAATCCGAAGCAGACTCCAGGCTCTCAGCTTTCAGCCCAGAAACTCGAACTCATGAACTGCAAGATCATGACCGAGCTGAAGTCAGGTGCTTAACTGACTGAGCCACGCAGCTGCCCCTATTAGTAGGTATTTTAATCCCCAAAGAAGTTGAAGGGAAAGGAGAGGTGCAGTCTTTGTATCACCTATGTAATCAGTACTATGCCTTCTACCTTTGCACGTATTATATTATTATCATTTAATCTTAGTATTAATATATTATATCTTTACACATATGCCTTTTATTTTTTATATGTATTATTATATTACTAATTACAGCTTGTCAGAACAGTATTGTTATACCTCTTGTATTTTATCTTTACACATATGCCTTTTATTTTTTATATGTATTATTATATTACTAATTACAGCTTGTCAGAACAGTATTGTTATACCTCTTGTATTTCTGTTTATTTATATTTCTGTTTATTTTAAAAATATACTTATCCTTATTAATTTTAATTAAAACAGAAAACCAAAATGGTCCAAAATTTTATCACTCAGATTATTTAGACACACACACACACACACACACACACACACACACTAAGAGGGGGTATCTGGGTGGTTAAATTATATATGATTTTATGTATATACAATTTTATACAAACACATACACACATATGTATAAACAGTCCAATTACTCAAATTACTAACCCAGTTTATCTCCCTAAGGTAACTGCTGGTAACAGTTTCTTTTGATTCTTTCCCAAATTCCTTTCTGAAATTGTTTTATGCTTATACAAGCATGACTATATTTATAATATTCATGTATAATTTATATATAAACTATTGGTATGTTTAATTTATAATCATAATATATAACTATATATGTCATATATATAATTTATACCATGAAGGTGATTATCATTCTGTCCAAGGCTTTTGACATTTAATAACAGAACATTCAAACTTTTATTTTCTGTCTCATTTTCTGAATGGCTACATATGATTCCTTCATATCTTTTCAAATACACTCTCTATTTATTAGTTTTTAAATTTAAAGAATGGCCCAAAAATGCTTTAATGAATGCTCTTGTAATCATCTACAAAACATTATTTGTTGCCAATATTTTGCTACTATCAAAAAATGCTGTAATGAGCATTCTGGTATAAAGACCTTTGTAAAGGTTTGTCAATACATCTGCAGGGTAAATTTCTTGTAGTGGAATTACTAAATAAAAGGATCATGCCTTTTAAAATGCAATGAATGTTGACAAATAAAATAAGCAAATGCACCCTTCTCAAGGAGAGTGCCCCTGTCATCATGCTTATAACTGATATTTAAGGACAGAGATTCTGAAAGAAGTAACTCAAGAAGCTGACATCTGCTCCAAGCCCTGCTCGGTTTCCCAAACTGTGCTTGTCTCCATAGTGTAAGCGTTATGATTAAAAGAATGCCCAGGGGTGCCTGGGTGGCTCAGTCGGTTAAGCGTCCGACTTCAGCTCAGGTCACGATCTCGCGGTCCGCAAGTTCGAGCCCCGCGTCGGGCTCTGGGCTGATGGCTCAGAGCCTGGAGCCTGCTTCCGATTCTGTGTCTCCCTCTCTCTCTCTGCCCCTCCCCCGTTCATGCTGTGTCTCTCTCTGTCTCAAAAATAAATAAACGTTAAAAAAATTAAAAAAAAAAAGAATGCCTTGTTGTTGCCTATATTTTACAGGCATGTAGCGCCTATTAACCTCCATTGAATTTTTGACCCCATTGGATTTCTACAATAACCAATGAAATTTGGAATCTGAGTGATAAATTGAATTGAATTAATTGAATTGAGGGCACCTACCCTACCTTCTGCTGCCATTGCCTTCCGCTCTTTCCCTATTCAGGATTCATCCTCTGACAGTCCATGTAATTGTTAGCATAAAACCTTCTCATCCAGCTTCTGATTTGTAAAATGAATTATTCTATTCACTTAGGGCAGGAATTAAGAAGTAGAATCTCACTCACTTTTTTTAAGTGCTACCACCAATGAGTATACTGGGTTGTGAACACTGTGTGTGCATGTGTGTTTGCACACACATATGCATTGAACTGTATGTGTGCATGTGTGTGTGCGCATGTGCCCTTGCACACACATGTGCATGTGTAAAAACAAAGATGGGGGAAGAAAGGGCAGAAAACTTATAAGTGTTTTAAAATTAAATGTTACTGGGGAGCCTGGATGGCTCAGTTGGTTAAGTGTCTGAATCTTGTTTTCGACTCAGATCATGATCTCACAGTTCATGAGTGTGAGCCCCACATCAGACTCTGCGCTGACAATGCAGAGACTGCTTGAGATTCTCTCTCTCCCTCCCTCTCTCTCTCTGCCCTTCTCCTGTGAGCTCTCTCTCTCTCTCAAAAATAAATACGTACACATTCAAAAAAAGAAATGTATTCTCTTTGGTATTCTATTTGGTTGAAATACAAGAAGTTTATAACTAAGGGACACTTTGCAGGGAATTTTTGTTAACTGAGCTCCCTTTGCAGGATTTTGAGTTTAAATTTCCAGCCACCAGAGCAAAGGGCTCCATTACAAACCCAGGGCTTGCTTCAGTGATGCAGAAGCAAACAAGATTCCCTGTTAAATCAAACACAGTAAAACACAGAAAACACAATGAAAATCACAATAGCTAAAGATTAGTGAGAATTATCAAATTCGCCCTGGCCTTTTGACTTCTTTAAAGTTTGCTCTCTATGCATCCTCATTAGCCTGATTATTGTCGAAGTTAGATATTTTCCTACGTTTCCATCTTCCTTCACGTTTGTAAAAAGAAATCGAGACCATGGTGACTCCACCAGAGTCTCCACTGACTTGTTACTTCACTGGGTGACCTTAGGTTGGGCACTTGAATATGTCAGTTTCTTTACATGTAAACTGAGGATGAAGGAAACTATAAATATCACACTTACTGTACCCTCTGAGTAGACAAAAACGACAACGCGAGGAAAGCAGCGAGTCCTAAATACATGCTATTCATTGCTGTCTGCCATGCTGTTTCAGCTGTATAGAACTGGGAAGGGTTATAAGCAAGCACAAAGGACTTGGTTTTAGAATTGTATCTATTGCTTTCTTAAGTCCAAAGTAGATAAATAAATGCTATTATTAGTTCTTATTTTGCATTTTATTTCCAAGAGTCTAATAATATCTATTTTGATGTTGATTCTTATTTTCAATAAACAAGAGTGAAGTTGAGGGTCTGCATTCTGTGCACTGTGCTGCGTGTATGAGATCATCAGCCAAGGCATCTTTATACTCATTATCTAGCTTCTACCTCCCGTCCTTGCCCTTTTGTTTCTGTTTCCTTCTGTGAATGGCTTCTCTGAAAGCTGAACCTACCCTTCTACCTGTCACTCAGGACTTCTCCAGTTATCCACATCATCAACCATCTTCAGTCCAACCAGAATTCATTTTCAGACACATATGTATTTGGTCATGTCATTCTTCTTGTGTGTTTTCATGGAAGCTTTTCTTCATTTTCTGAAATATAAACCCCTACTCTTTACTGTGACTATCAAAATTCTTTATAATATCACTCCAAATTCACTTTTACATAATTTTTCAAATAAACTGTTAGAGTCAAAACCATCAGTAAATTCCTTGATTTTTTTTTAATTACGAAGAGGAAGAGAATGAAAACTTAATAAAATTTAAACAAAAAAGAAAAAAAATACCTTCATCAGCAAAGATTTAACTCCTTTCAAACTAAGGTGTACATCTAATGTTTTTCTTCGGGAAGCTTGATACGTTGTTAAAATATAATATGGGTCAGTGAGGGATGAACTTGCATTTCTTCCATGAATTCCTTCCAAACATTAGTTCTATCTGACCAAGATGGATTTGTTCTCTTTACAAAATGGAACAATCGCATTATGCCCATTCATTAAAAGGTTGACTTTTAATAGGTTTGGCCAGATATGGGGGCCCGCCCAGTCTAGATAATAACACACTGTTCATTTCTTCAACTAGTAGTTATCATTTCAGAGGCAATTCATCGTTTTAAATAATGAGGTAACTCTTGGTGAGAATCACAAAAGCAATTCTTGCCAGCTGGCATTTGTCAGTGAGTAATATATCACCAAAGGGACTGGACGCTTTTGATGGGTGAAGCCAATACATCATCCAGATGAAATGCTGTGATGATATATGGAAGAAGATCAGGATGTCCAAGAAAGGGATTGGATCTTTTCTTTTTTCAGATGGAGAAAAGAAGAAAAGGAGGGAGGAAAATCTCTTAAATTTATAAAAGTAACAAAAACCCCTGAGGATCCTTAAATTACAGCTGTGTCATTCGTGAAGTGTAATAAGGATGGTCAAAGGAATGAGGCAATTTTTCTTCAAAAAGAATAAAAGAAGTATCTTTCCAATTGTAAAGCATTATAAAGTGGGTTCCATAATAAGCCAGCTCTGTGTCAAGCCTGACTTCCTGCAAAGTTACCAAGCAATGCCAGGCTTTACCTTGATGTTATTAAGCAAATAAAACTGTATAAAGATGCAGCTCCTTTTATAAGAGACAGAGTCCTTTCACCTCTGGTGGATGGATGGGGAGGAGTTGCTCTAACAGGCCAAGTGCATTTCTAACTTAATAATAGATGAGGTCTCCTGTTGCCATGGCAATGGTAAGAGTATAATTTTTCCCCATATGAAATTTAATAAAGTTAACTTTTACCTAAAGAACAGCATTTCAGGATAACATGAAACTGTTACTTGAGAAAAAAAAGAAGAATTTTGTGTGTTTTCAAAACTTCAGATTGCCACAAAGTGTGCAGACACGCATGCACGCATGCGTGTGTGAAATGTCAGCCCTTTGAAAGAAAAAGGTAAACAATTCATCCTATGAAACCAAGTTCATTTGCAAACAACATAGAAACTGAAATTTGGGACAAGCAAACTATGGCAAACCATAGACAAGTCTGGACAACTGAGGAGAACATCCTTTATAAAGGGAAGGATGAAGTTGGGAGGAGGTGTTATGAACAAAATTCACTGGAGGAAATTGAGAGGTCAGAGTGGTGTGGACTTCTCACTGGCTGCAGGTGAAGATAGCGTGCTGTTGCTGGGCTGAAAGGAATCTTCTTTCTTCCTGCTGGATTTTGTAAACTGTAATGAATGGTATGTGCATGAGAACCCTCCTTTGATGGCTTCCCAATTTCAATTTTGAGTTAAGTTTCCTTAACACATTTTCAAAATACACACACACACACACACACACACAACAATTCTCAACCACTTCAGCTTGAAAGGTTCTTGGGTTCTTGAGAGCACCCCGCAGGGCCTCCTTCTTCACCAATATGTAACTTTAGTTTAAAGTGCCCCATGCAATCATGCTATCTCTTGAAGCATGAGCTACAAGTATCGATAACCTAAGATAGCAGTTAGCTTCTACGCAGAGGACTGATAAGACCCCAAGCAAAGTAAGTCACATTTCCAATGGGTGGTCTTAGGTTTACAGTGCTCTTATGTTGTAAATACTATGTCTGATTATTAAAATGTTTGAAGGTAGTGTTTGGTAGAACAAACGACAGCTACTCCTACTTGCCACAATAACAAGTTGGCCACCATCTTGAGGGCTCTGAATGCCCCAAATTCTGGGAAACTAGTGCAAGAAATTAATGAAGCCCTTAAGACAGACTCAGTAGCATAATATTGAGCTTCAAAAATAGTCATTTTTATTGTGAGTATAGACTTTGGATATTAATGAGTTCAGAAAGGAATTTAGTCTGAGGAAAGATGTAGAAAATAATAAGACAGTTTGTTTCCCTTTCCTCTGTATTTCACATCTGTCCATTTTCTTGAGAGTTTGGTGACAATCCCAATGAAAATATTTATTGAGCAGTGTTGGTTGCCTGACACTGTACTTGGTGCTGTGAATAAAACATGTTTCTTCCATCAAGGAGTTTACAATTGAGTGGAAAGTAGGTATTGGGGGCAGGAAGGAGAAGGCATGAAAACACCAGGCAGAATGTGATAAGGCAAAGAAGGGAGTTGTTTAGTGTGTGCGGGACAAGTTTCCTGAAGTAGATTATTAGAACTACTTAAAGCTGGGTTATTATTTTGTACAGGTCTGTATGACTGGTGCATAGCACATTAACAAGCATGGATGGATGACACTAAATATTTAAATAAAATAGTAAATGATAAAAGTCAATGAATATATACAAGGACAAATTAGAAATGACTTTTGTCTAAATGTCAAATTTTGTGTCATGTATTTTTCTCTTCTTATATCAAAAATGCTTATTGGACAGGCAAGGAGTGGTCTAGAAGAGCCTTGTAGAATCTTGCCTTTCTGGGTCAAGGTGAATTTGGCCATTTTCCATGGGATGTGTGTTTTGTTTATTCATAAAACATGGAATTTTCCATTTTAACTAGGAGAACATAGAACAATAAGACTTAGACCATATGGTTTGCACTAGATTGTTCATAAAATATACAAAAAGAGGAAGATAATGAAACCTTTGAAGGTCTTTACATTTCACAGTTTGTTATAAGAACACTTGCATGATTGTTTCTTTGTAGAATCTCTGTAAGAGAATAGAGTAAGGCCATCTTTCAGTGCACCAAATGAGAAAGGAAAATTTGTCACTGAATATCATGACTGGTAATTATCTTGACTATAATAGTGGGACGGAAGTCAGTTACAGGTGAGGCACAGTGACCAGGTGATGTCAAAGAATCTTGACCATCAGATATATAGGTATAGGTATATTTTATTATTTCTGCTTAAACTTGAGGTAAGAGGGAGTGCCTGGGTGGTTTGGTTGGTTAAGGATCTGATTCTTGATTTCAGCTCAGGTCGATCTCATGGTTCATGGGATTGAGGCCCACATCAGGCTCCCTGCTGATAGCATGAAGCCTGCTTGGGATTCTCTCTCTCCTTCTCTCTGCTCCTCCCCTCACTCATGCTCTCTCTCTCGCTCTCGCTCTCACTCGCTCTCTCTAAATAAATAAATAAAAATTAAAAAAAAAAAAAACTTGAGGAAAGAGGCCTGAGCAATCAGTGCTGGTCATATCAGGTAATATCTGATTAATAACCTTTTTTGAATAGAAAATAGAGGGAAGTCTCCTTGATCTTAATGGGAAATTCCTCTAAACAGTATACTATGAAAGCAAAAACAAAAACAAAAACACAAAAACAGACAAACAAAGCCCAAAGTGCGCGCACACACACACACACACACACACACACAAAGAAATTGGTGTGGTGGGAGGGAAGAGTAAGAACAGAAGTGTGGAGGCAGGGAGTGCCTTGAGAAAAACAAAAGTGCAGAGAGCTGTCCATTTCATCTAATATCTGATCTTCAAATGTTAGTATATGTAACAAACACCAGGAATCTTACTGAAAATGAAAATTTCTTTTTTTAAGTTAAAAAATTTTTTGATGTTTATTCAGAGACAGAGCATGAGCAGGGGAGGGGCAGAGAGAGAGGCAAACACAAATCTGAAGCAGGCTCCAGGCTCTGAGCTGTCAGCACAGAGCCTGACATGGGGCTCAAATACACGAACTGTAAGATCATGACCTTAGCTGAAGTTGGACACTCAACCAACTGAGCCACCCAGGCACCCCTGAAAATGAAAATTTCTAAACTCCACATAAGAGATCCTATGTAGCAGGTCTAGGTAGAGTCCAGGAAACAGCACTTTTAACAAGTCTCTCCAGGATTTTTTTTTAACATTTTGAGAACAACAACTTTACTTGAAAAGTTTAATGTACAGTTTCTTTAAAATACCTATTTATGAAACGCAGAGTGTGTATGACAGCAGCCATAACCTGTATGTGTAGGTCCCACAGATAATACACACATGTGAAGTGTGCTAGGAATGTGACCATGGGACATAAGGAGAACAGTGTAGTTGAAGGTTTCAGATTCTAGTTAGGGAAGAAACTTACATAATTTCAGCCAATTGCTGATATGGTTACCATTAATTTCTTCATTTAAATGACTGTGTGTGAGCCCAAAACAACATTTCTGTGGGCTTGAGATGGTCCATGGAAGGCTTGATCTCAACCTCTATGTAGAACTTAGCTTTAGGTGGATTTGAAGGAAGGGGGAGAGAGGAGGCCACAGAAATTGACTGGCTTCATGAATTTGCAGGATTTAATGTTAGTACCTTAATTTGTAGGCAGTGGAGGGTCGTTGAAGGCTTGTGAGCTGAGGAACAAAATGTACAGTATAGCTTTTAATGTGACAATTGGATTTCCAATTAAGGGGGCAATTTGTCGTAATGCAACGGGCACTGGGTTTAGTGACAAAACCTCCTGTTTGTGTCCCAGGTGTACCACTTTATTTCTTGATTTAATGAAGGAATGCTACCTCATTTCAATGTGCTTTATTTCCCTTTTCTGTAAAATAAGCAAAATAGATTTGTTATAAGGATCGAGTAATACATGGCAAGGGATCTATATCTTGTTAAATCATATTCAAATTTATTTTTCTACAGTTTTAGGTCTAAGGGAAGAGAGAACAGAATCACGAAAGGGCACTGGGAGCCTACTATAATCGTCCAAGGAAGAGAGGGTGGAATTAACATTTGCATAGTAATCAGGCTGATGGCATAATATGGGAGTCTAAGGAGGATGGGCAAACTCTGCTGGGAACCCTCTGCCCTATCGTATCTGGGTGACAGACGAAAATACACAGAAGACAAACTAGGACAACAAATGAGCATCTGCTGTACCGTCTGGGAAATGCTGTAGTGGCTGGGAGTACAAAATCACTAAGGCCCGCCTTCAGGCTACCATGAATCTTTCAGCTGTCAGAGCCTCTAAGCTCAGAAGTTCAAAACATGGCCCGTGGCTTCAGACAGACCTGGATGAGAATCTTGGCTCTGCCACTTATTAGCTTATGTAAGCTCTAAGACTTGGGGTGCCCATCTGTAAATTGGAAGAATCATCAAATCTGGTTTTCAGCAGTGCTGTGAACATTAAATAAAATGACACACATAAAACATCTAGTGAAACGCCTGTCCTAAAAAGGACTGAAAAAAAATAATAGTTGTTATTGATATTGGTGAACTTGTTCTTCCTATTCTCATCTGCATAATTTGAAAACAAAATCTGCACACACATCCACACACACCACTCTCTCACTCACGCGTACTAACACACATCAGTCACATAATGTTCGTTTGGATACTTTGGAAGAATCAGAAAATTGGGCCAGTTCATTTTATGTTTAGAGCTCATCACAGTCATGGAGTTAAAGAAAGGATGTTGAACCTAAATAAAAAAAAATCTTGGTTCTCATATAAACTTAAAAATAGGACTAGAGATATGTTTTCAAAAGCATAAACCTATGTGGATAAAGAAAACAAAACAGGAGGCAGCAGTAACCAAATACTAAAATACTAAAAGCCAGGAAGCAGACGGACAAGTAGTAAGTGACTCAACAGGACAGAACAACCAAACAAAACAATGCAAATGATTCCAGCAATAGTGAGGCTGGGAAATCCCATATAATCAAGCTGAGTTTTCCATCATAACCCCATAAGAGCTCAGAGATGATAGCCCCAGTACTTCTGAATGTGATAGAGCAATCAGAGCTAGCGGGAGGAGGTGTGGTGGAAAGCCCCACAAGAAGCAATTTGATGTTCAGATTCTTTTTCTCTGTTCTGTGCTTCTGGATCATTGCTCTTTTCTCAACTAGACAGAAGACTGAAGGTTTGTCCTCTAGAGAGAATGATCAAGAAATTCTGGACTCAAGATACCAGGCACTATTGTGGGCAGAATCTCCATTCTGGAAAACAAGTGACTAGAGGTCTACAAATTAAATGGGGAAATCCACATTATCTTTCCCTTAGTTTGCTCCCATGTTTGTGGATTGGAGGTATTTTTCAAAGAAACTGACCAGTTCAAGGCAAAATAACTACAGGTACTAATGTTTCAGGGATCCCAGGAAATTGACCAAGCAGATCAGCTGTATCAAAGCTTACTATGTGAGAAACCCACTGCCCCCCCCCACACACACACCTACATAGGTTTCAGTTTCCCCATTCTTTGTTTTATTATTTAAAATTTTTTTAAATGTTTATTTATTTTTGAGACAGAGACAGAGCATGAACAGGGGAGGGTCAGAGAGAGAGGGAGACACAGAATCTGAAACAGGCTCCAGGCTCTGAGCAGTCAGCACAGAGCCCGACGCAGGGCTCGAACCCACAAACCACGAGATCATGACCTGAGCTGAAGTCAGACGCTTAACCGACTGAGCCACCCAGGCGCCCCTCCCCATTCTTAACTAGGGCTAGACATCCAAAGATTGACAGATATTTGAAGAAATTCTCTAATGTGAAAAACAAGGGCTCAAGTGAATAAGCAGTAGGAAAACATAAGGAACATAGAAGAGAAAGAAAATTCATGGAAATTGAAAAAAACCTTCTAAAATACTTAATTATTATCTTTAGGTAAGAGAAGTGACTACTTCTATGAAATATGAAATGAAGGAACAAAGGGAAAGAGAGAGAGAGAGAAAGAGACAGAGAGAAAGTGAATAGTTGATAAAATTAATATAATCAGTATCAGCTCACTTATCCCCAGTTCAGAACTAGAACAACACCTAAGTCTGTGGGGGTAGCGTGCCTTCAATTTTTCCATATTTGATCTTCCCCAGAAGATAGCTCCTTTGTCCCTTGCCACCAGGGTGAATGTAGGGGGTTAGAAAATTTGGGGATATCTGAAGGTAATCTCCTGAGAGTACAATTCATCTTCACCCATAGCACTCAGGGAAGGTCATTTATCCACGTATGATGTACAGACTGGGAAGTACACATGGCCCAGAACAGACATCGTCATGTGCCCATCATATATTACCAGTCAGTGGTTATTGTCCCCATTGGTGGGGACATGATTTGCGTGGAACTGACATCTGCAATTGCAGTGCAGAGTCAGCATAGGGGTATAACTGCTGATGAGAAATATTGAAACAGATTCAGAAGATTTCCTCCTAAGTCCCCTTCTATGCCTGCCATCTGCATGCCTTGCTTGGCCTCAGTTCCTGGAATCCACAATTGGTAATCAATTAATTGACAATTTAACTGTCAGGCATTGAGTAGTATAAAGTAATGGAGTATATACCAGGTATCTGGGAGGCACTGAGAGTAGTGAAAACAGGAGAGGTTGGAATGGCTACAGCCTTTCCCTCCTGCTACCTCAGATATTGGGTGGAATGTTCAGGAAAGCTATTGATAAAAAAAAAAAACGGAGACAGAAGGAGAAATAGAAATAATTACTTGCCTCCCCATGACAACCTCCCAAGGTTTCCAGCATTCCCCTGCAAATAGGCAGGGGACTCCCTCTTCCTACTGCCATCACACACTCACTTTCCATCTTGTGATGGCCAAAGTGCGCTCACTGCGCAAATCACCAACTAGAAGATGGCAGTGATAAGGTAGTGTCCACTCACATCCTGGCACAGGGATCTGCCCAGATTTCTAGCAGCCTGAGAATGACTGGGTAAGAAGTGAAAGGGAACTGTGTGAAGAGATATTCATGTTTCTGTGCTCTAGACACCTTCCCACCACCTGCTCTTTGGTCACTTACAGACAGCTGAGAACAGATGGATCCCTGTAGGGGATGGCGATATTTTGGCATCAAGCCAGCTTACCAGTGAGTGGCCAGAACCTGGTTAGAACAATTTTTTTTTGAGTCAGCCATTTCAACCTTCTATTGTCCTCATTTTCTGAAGAAGATATAAATGCCAAGGCACGGCCATTCTATGCATGCTGGGTGACCTAGAATTTTGTGGCCAAAGACTAAAGTGGTTCAATTTTTAGATTGGACAATGTGTGGATATACCAATAGGAAACAGAGCTGTCTCACAACTCCAAGAGTTCTGGAGAGTAATGGGGCATCCATAGTTAAATATCCAGTGCTTGCTTCTCAAGGATGAGGTTATCAAATGACTCTGAAGTCTTAGGAAACATTTGGGTAGTTTTACCCTGTGGAAACCCTATTAGACTAAATTTCATAGTATACTAATCTCAAAAGATGATGTACATGTTTAGTGTCTCTTTTCTCTGTCTTCTTGATTGTCCATTCCTCCATTAATATTCTTTCTCTAAATGAACTTAGTTGTCACTTTGATTGTGAGGAGGGTCTTCTACAACGTAGTATTTTATTACAGAGTTGTATGGATCAATTCATTACATTTGATTTATCAATCTAAAAGTCATAAAGAAATATTTTGAGAAGGAAGCCATTTGGAGAGGTCCTCCTAATGGTTCTGTTGGTTTACATGGTCTCCCGTGGGGACATCCTTCAGCGGGAGGGATGTGTAGTCATATTCATCCAGTGCTTATATTCCTTTTACTAACACTTTTAGTGTGCTAGAAACATCATACTGTCCCAATAGCAGGAGAAACGTCATAGAAGTTGTTCAATTGTTTGGTCCTGCTTGGATAAGTGTATCTAATGTTTTTTGAGTAAATCATGTGTTATCATGGACCATATGTTACACACTTGAGCTCTGAAGTTGCAATTTTATTAGGAGTGCTTTTTAGCCTTCTCTTCAATGGAGCCATCTTCTCTTTGACATCTCCCTTCAAGACTGTAATTAACAATCATAAAATACAATCTCAGAAGATCCATAGGACTTCAGTAGAATAATTACCAGGGACTATGATGAGCTGCCATTCTGATGTTTCAAGATAACTAGCCAAAATACCACAAGCAGACTTTTCCCAATCCAAGGATGGATCCTACATCTCCACAACCTTGGGTTCACTTTCAGAAGGTTATGGTGACTACTAGGCCTGATATTCTGTTTGCCCAATAAATTTTCTAGCAAACCAGGGTGAAACATTACAGCATACACAACAGGAATTTACTGGAGTTTAATAAGGAAAGAAACATGCAGACAGATGCATAAACAAGCATGTGATTCACAATTGCCCATTTCATTCCAGAGTGCCACATAGGGACATATCTAGAAAGGTCAGACATCAAACTCTAAGAGATAGACCTCAGCTCTCGGGCTGAAGAGTGTTAAGTTACATAATTGGAAAAGCAATACACTTACTCTGAGATCAAGGGCTGGGATCCAATAGCAATATAACAAAGGACCTTGACCTTATTCTACCACTTCATTATTTGTTGCTAGGGACAATACCAGTTAGCTTCCTGCCCTAATCAGAGGGCTGAGGCTGAAGTGTCAAGGTTGTTGCAATATAAAATGGCTGAAATGAGCCCCCTCCCTGGCCGTTCCTGTTACTGCATCTCAGTATTCATGACCCTGGATGACCAAGGTGTCTAAGGCCTCAGGAATGAAGCTACATGTGGGACAAATCAGTGGCCTGTGACCTTGATCTATTGCAGGATCAATTGCCCTAAGAACTCACTGTTAGCCACTTTCCATAAAATTACAAAGGAGCCCAAAGGCAGGTGGTCAGTCAAATTAAGTCTTACCTCTCACTGATATGCCATCTCAGTCTCAACATGTCCAAAAAAGAAGTCCCAAACTCTCTCCACTGGAGCCCAACTTCTCTCTAGTCTTCCTCATCTGAATTACAATTCTATCCTCCCAGAAAGCTTGCAATCACCTTTGACTTACATTTCTCTCACATCTTGCGTCCAATCCAGGGGTGACTATTGTTGACACTGCTACCATCATTGTGTGAGCCACCATCATCTCTCATCCTCGTAGGTTAGTTTGTTAGGGCCGCCCTAACAAAATACCACAAGCTGAGTGGCTTAAACAATCGAAATTCATAGTCTCACAGTTCCAAGAGGCAAGCAGTGTGAGATCAAGGTGTCAGTCAGTGTCGTTGGTTTCTTCTGAAAGCTGTGAGAGTCTGTTCCATGCCTCTCTCCTAGGTTCTGGTGGTTTACTGACATCTTTTGGTTTATAGATGCACATCCCTATTTCTCTCTTCATCCTCACATGGGGTTCTTCCTTAGTGCATGTCTGTGTCCAAACTACTCCTTTTTATAAGGACACAGTCATATTGGATTAGGGCCCACCCTAATGACCTCATTTTATCTTGAGAACCTCTGCAAATTCCCCTTTTCCAAATAAGGTCACGTTCTGATGTACGGGGGATTATGGTTTCAGTATCTTTTTGAGAGACTCAGTTTAACCCCTAACACCTGAACAACTCCAACAGCCTTTTAGCTGGTCTCTCTGCTTCCACTCTTCTCCCTGTTCTCAACTCAGCAACCAGAATCAAGCAGAAATGGAATTCAGTAACACCGTATGCCTCTGAGTAAAGTCCTCTAATTTTTCAGGCTAAAAGCCAAGTCCTTATGGTGTTCTCTATTATCCTATGTGATCTGATGAGGAAAATCAAATGGTCTATGGTCAATTGTTCACCTAGTATAAAAGTTTAAAATCTCAGCTAATAAAAGGACTATTAATGGTTTGCCCTGTAAATAAACACTGTCATTGTGTAATTGTTTAACATAGATTGAGAGTCATCAAACCACAGGCTGCAGGCCAAATTCAGCCCCTCACCTGTTTTGTAAATAAGGTTTTATTGGCACTTAGCAATGCTCACATGTTTACATACTGTCTATGGCTTCTTCCAGCTATAATGGCAAGAGCTGAAGAATTATAACTGATCTTATGGCCCCAAAAGCCCGAATTGTCACTAACTAGATCTTTATGGAAAAAGTTTGTTGACCCCTGCCACAGATCTTCAATACTTTAGTGCTCTGGACAAGTACAACAATCCATTTTTAAATCCGAAGTATTCTACTGAACAAATACCGGTGGCCTCTTTCCAAATTGTACCTTTCAACTACTCATTTGAAGTGTGTCACCTTGTGACTTTCTTCTGCACTGCTGAACATTGTGAAGTCTCACTTACCCTACATAATTACCATGTATCCCATGGCCTTGTCTTCTTCTGGTGACCACAGTACAAATCCTGAAGGGAGTCTTGAGTGTATTTGTAAAAAATAAAGCCTATAATTCTAAAGTGTTAAGAAATTGAGGTTTGATGATCTCTAGCCCTTGGTTGGTGAACATTTTTCTTTTTTCTTTTCTTCGGTGCGGTTCTTATAAAGAACAAAGTCTGACTTTTAAAATTGTGTGTGTGAGGTTTCCCTTTGTTTTTTTTCCGGCAATGGAGTTGGTCTCTCAAACAGTACCTCTCTGGTATTATCTTCTATTAATCTTTTCCTTCCCTCATCCCCTTCAGCGACAATGCTACCCTTCCAACTTGTTGAGCTCACCAGACTCTGTTCCCATTTCATCATTTTGTCCTTGCCATACTTTCCATTCAGATCCCCCAAATATACACGTGGCTTGCTCCTTGCCTCTTTCAAGTATTTACTCCAACACTGACTTGCCTAAAAGACTTCTCTGACCACACTTAAAACTGTAATTCCCATGTCTGTCACTCCCAAGCCTGTTTTATTTCACTTCCTAGAATTTATCACTGTACAACAAACTATATAATTTTCCTAACAATTTTTGTTACTAACTGTCTTCCTTTCTGGAGTATGAGCTACACAGTGAACTATATAAATAGTGTTTTGTGTCTAGAACAGTGTCAGGCACATAATAGTTACTCAGTAAACATAACTGGTAGAAACTGGAATACAACCAGCTGCACAAACAGTACAACTCCAAACCAAACCAATAGATTGGGAGTTAGGATCGGGGGTAGCAAGAGTTACAAATTTCTTGGCATCCATCATTCATAAAGGGAACAATATTTATTGAGCACCTATTATATGTCCAACACTGTTTTACGAAATAGGGAATGAACACCCTGCTTTAATTTTCTCTGCAGCACTTAACACTCCCTGACTTTATATAGCACACAAATTTCTCCAGGTGCTTCGCTAGCTCTATGAAAACTTATTTCACATAGTTCGTTTAATTCTCGATTTCTGGTTCTTGGGAAGTACGTGCACATAGTAGCATGAGTTCAAAAGGTAACTGAACTAGTGTGATTTGCTTTTCAGTCCCACTCACCTATGCCCTTTCATTCTCTTCCAGACTCTCAACACACTACTCCTTCTGCTAGCTCTTTCCTTCTGAATCTGAGAGCGTTCTGTTGAGGTGGGAAATCTTCGCCCTTTGATATTTTTTATAGCAGCAAATATCATTTAGACATAAACTATTAAATCCAGTATTCTTTTCAAACTTGATAATAGCAGTGTGTTCAAATGGAAGATAGGCGTGTAATGTAGCAGCACTGATTTTCTTCTGTGAATGATAACTGGCTCTCGGTGTTAGAGAGAAAGGCAACGGAGCACTCTTTATTAAGTGCCCACTGTGAGTCAGTCACATCACATAATTGAATTGCTAACTTGCATAACAACCCTTTGAGCTAAATCCTATCACCACTTTACACTTGAGAAACTGAGGCTCATAGAGGGGAAATTCTTACTCCCAAATCATACAGCTGGTAGCTGGCAGATCTGTGTTTGTGCCAAGGGACTCCTGGCTCTGGTTCTTTCTGTCTCTCCGGTTCAAACTTCCAAAAGCATTTTAAACCCCACAAATGTGCGCAAGTCAAGAGACGCTTATTACCTCTAATAACGAGAGCCTCTACAAGGCTTTTAGGAAGCAAGATTGGAGCGTCAAAATCAAAGAACAGTAAGAAAAGAATAATCACAACCAAGAATATATTAACAGGAAGTAAAGGCGACTACTCTGCTCCCTAAGGAATGATCTAACTATGAGCTGTGAGGAGCTGGGAAAGAGAACAGTGGGAGCTCTTGTATTTTAGGTCCATGCTTCTCAGACTCAAACAGGGTATAAATCCCTTTTAAATTGGGGAACAAGTCACTCTCTGACCTCTAGTGTTTACATGAATCGTCTTCACTGCCATACCACCTCACTATGCTTAAAGTTTCGTGCTTATTGATCTTATACAGCTGAAAATAATTTAAAAGGCTGAAAAACCATAAAACTGTCAAAACAAAATTTGGTGTCAATACTTATTTAATGTACTTAATGATGCTGTTTTATTTCAGTAAATGGCTATTCCCAATACAAACATAGCTCCAGTGTAGAGCATAGGGGTTCTTAGTTTGCCCCGGCGCTATGTAATTACATAATTATCCTTTGGCTTTTCTCTTTCGGAACCATTGCGTAACCTTTGCAGAGTGGTTGATTTTCATTAGGAAGAATACAATATTTGCCACCATGCCCTCTTCTGTTTTTATTGACGTTGTTTGGTTCGGTTTGAGTCTGAGACAATTCAAACAACACTAATTGGCACCCACCCTGCCATAAACGTCTTTGAAGATAGATGCTGAATATGCTGGCCCTGGTTCATAAGATGACCATGTAGATAATCCTAATTATACTCATTTTTAAAATTAATATAAAACCTCAAAAAATTTGGGGCGCCTGGGTGGCTCAGTCGGTTGAGCGACTGACTTCGGCTCAGGTCATGATCTCATGGTCCCGTGAGTTTGAGTCCCGCGTCGGGACTCAGAGCTGCCAGCTCAGAGCCTGGAACCTGCTTCTGATTCGGTGTCTCCCTCTCTCTCTGACCCTCCCCCACTCATGCTCTGTCTCTCTCTGCCTCAGAAATAAATAAACATTAAAAAAAAATTTTAATAAAAAGAAAATAAAAAAACTCAAAAAAATTAAAACTATCATAAAAAACTAAAGTAGTCTCAAGAATATGAATGCATAACCATTTCTGTCATACCCCACCCTGCCCCAAATGTCAAGCCAGTTTACAAAATACCACAATGGGCTATTTCAATTCAGTGTTCTATGGACTAACTGCCCTATCATGCAAGAGCCTCTGGCTCATTCAATAGCAGAACGAGTTAATATGAATATAGCTAGAAGAGATTCAGCTACTTCATGTCCAATGTCATTTGAGCAGGAAAGCACCCTAAAATGTGAGCATTGACATTCACACATATGCCTCCAATCCATATTTATGTCTTTGAGTTGTCTGCAAAGCCACTTCCTAGTAATATTAATGAACATCAATCACAGAGTAAAATGGGACCTTTATGGTTGTAGTGACGAGGATGTATTGATTGCTTGGTCATAAAAGAGGCTGAGACACTAGCTGGCTGTACTCACTGGAGTCACAGGGAAGAAAGGGGTCTCACTGCGTCTGCTTATCACTTTCCTCATGGCCAATGGACAGTGTTCAAGAATACTGTGAGCAGTGGCTTTAAAAACTAGATAAGGCATGATCCCTTAAAGGTATTCGCAATGGTGCTCAGTCAGAGGCTCTAGAAAGATTAGATGTAGAAGACAGTTTTCTCTGATATGTACAGACAGAGGAAGGAAGCCAGGACAGAAAGCATGAGGAAGCAAGAAGAGAAGGGGAAGAAAAGTAGGGAAAAAGACATTAAGATGAAATATAAAGTGGCTCATGTCTCTAAGCCACCAAGATGAAAGTGTTCTTCTTACACACATATAATTTATTAAGAGAGAAAGGTTAATTTTGTGTTTAAGAGTTCAGCTTGCATAAATGGGGGAAATGGATTAAAATGGATGTCTTTGCCTATACTAGTCACATGACTTTGGAAAAAGCGCTTAACCTGAAAAGTGACAATAAGAATAGTATTCTTCTTACAAGATTTTGTAAAACAACTATCCATTCCTACATTACTTCTTTTGGATGAAATGCTTGCACACCTGTACAATGCATCTACCCATAAGGAATAAAAAGCAACAATAAGAAATGTAGTTAATGTGGCAAGAATATAGAGGGAGGTATTTCTAAAATAATCTTTCTTTTTCTCTACCTTCTTGAAGAAAAAGAACACAAACTTGGAACACATCATAAGGAAATTTCCAGAGATTAAAGCCCTATCAGGGCTTAGCTAAGGGAGCTAACTAGAGGAAAGGGCATGCAGAGAGAAAACAAGGCTGAGACATCAAAAGTGAAGGTGGAAATGAGAGCAATGACCACCTTCTCCTTGATTCTTTTATATCAGTCACCAGAACCCTCTCAACTTCTTTTCCTTTTCTTCGATGCTCAAGCCTTCATTTCTGTCTTTATATAATTTGAGAAAAAGGAGCATGGAAATCCAGGATCCAGAAACACAAGAAGGCTATTTTTAGAAGTTTGTCGAGGATTCTAAGGTAGTCGGTGTTCTTGTTTGGTTCCCCCAGAAGTTGACCTTGATGGAAGGAGTCCAATCCAAGTAACTGATATCAAAACTGAGAAGAACCCTCATAGTGGGAGGTGGAAGTTAAGCAGAGAAGGGAAGAAAGGTAGTGGGAAAGTGTGCACCATAAGCTGGTTACCCTGTGGACAAGAGCTTAAACCCCTCGGGAAACAGTGACTGTCATCAGACTGACACCAACTAAGGCACAAGGGAGCTTGGGGTACTATCTGCCAGAGTCCATCACTAGGTACAGAAAACACTAGAGGAGGGGCACATCATCCATGGGTGCTTCTGATCTGCTATCTAAGCAGATACAGTGCTTCAAAGGGTGAAGTCGGGCATCAGGGAAGAAAGGCCACTGACAGTGGAAAGTTAGACTGGTGTGAACGAAATTGCAAGCGGGGAGAAACATGAGTTGGCACCCAAAATATCTGCTACAGTGCAGACAGATCCACTTATACCCCTGGTTAAGTTGACTTTGCCCTGTAACTGATTCTTTCAGGCAATGGTCATGAAAAATCACTTCAAAGAATAAATAAACTTATAAAGCCAAGTGAGAGATGGGGGAACAAGCTTTATTCCCCTTTGCGCGATAACTGATGATCATGATTTGCTTTCTTTACCACTCATTCTAGATCCTCCTCACCCTTAGTCTGTTTGCCCTTGGGGTAACACAAACATATTGATAGGTGTTGATAGATCATGGTTGCTGAAAATTCCCATCTGTACGTGCTGCCAAGTATGGAGGCACCAAGAGCTTCCCCCACCCCTGTGAGTCTCCTGAACTTCAGAAATATATATCCTTGTCCCTATTATGTGGCAGCATGACAATCGGGGTTAGTTTCCCTGCCAATATAGTCACTCATTTCTTGGCATCCTGGTCCACTGGCATAAAGATCCTGTCAGCATTCGTAACTTTAAGTTTGGTGGAAATATTACCAAGTCCCCTGGTAGAAGGGGATCTCCCTAATAACTGGGGATCGGAATGTAACTATCAGAAGAAAACCTAAAGCTGTAGGACCAGTAAAGAACAAAGTTCTCCTGGATCACTAAGACCAGGGGGTGAGTCTCTATTTCTACACCTCAGTTCCCAGCTCTTTCAGGTACACAGCACCATCTCATGACCATTGATTCAAATATATTTGTCATTTTGAAAGACAATGACCATTCTCACAGTGCCATGCCCATCTGAAAAGACTTAGGTGAACCCTTAAAAGGCCATTTTAATATCTTAAATTAAACTGGCAGCTTGTTAGTGATGTGTTATATGGTAGGACTAATGGATACCATGACATTTGCCCATTGCCCCCATTGTTTTATATAAAGGGTACACCATGGTGTGTAGCAATCATGTGCAAGGTTCCATGACCAATAAATCAGATCCTCTGTGAGAATTGGGATCAGCCTTGACGAGAGCAAGTGCATACTGCCAGGCTCATGGATAGCTCCATCTCTGCTACCATGCCTTTAATCTGCTCATAATACCTTTGGGCAAACTCTGAAGTGGCAAAGGACAGAAGCTCATTGTCCCCCACTGGATCTGTCATTTTTTTCACTGGGCTATTCACAGTCTCTGCTTCAGTGGGTGCTCTCTGATAGGTGTGAATGAATTAAGATATCCACAAATATTATGGACATTCTCATAAGTTCATCCACCTGCTTCTTTCTCAGATATCTCTGCCACTGACTTCCCATTGTTACCCATTCCGGCAATCTGGCCAATCAACCAAACTACGTGCCACTGCTCAATAATCTGTGCAAATTTCACCTCAAGCCACTTCTCCTTTAACATTAATTCATTAGAGTTCTGCCCAGGGGAAGGATTTCCTTCTGACCTCCATTTCAGGGATGCCCTAGAGTGAGGCTCTAAGATGACCGAGGTGCATTACTGACTCACAGCAACATATTGAGCTGAATAAGCCAAGTTATTTTTTCCCCTTTATCTTCCGCTTATCATAGGAAATGTTCTATGAGGACACAGATGTCAGCTGAGGGATGAGCACTGGTGTCACAAATAGAGCAACATGAAAAATCTAGACTGCTTTTTGCCTTAATTTACTTATGCCTGCAGATCTATCTGGGCCATTTGCAGAATGTATCTTTTCTATCAAAAACAGACCTCTGCTGTGTCCACTTGACTTTATGACTTTATATCTGAGAATTCACAACTCATGATGGGCAATTCTGGAAGCATAGTCAGTTGATGACCCATGCTTAAATTCTCTAACAAGAGATATTTTTTAAATGTTGAATAGGGATGCCTGGGTAGTTCAGTCAGTTAAGCATCCAACTCTTGATTTCAGCTCAGGTCATGATCCAGGGTCATGGGATCCAGCCCCACATCCAGCTCTGTGCTTAGCATGGAATCTGTTTAAGACTTTCTCTCTCTCTCCCTCTCTCTCTCTCTCTCTCTCTCTCTCCCTCCCCCCCCCGCCCCTCTCCTCTCCCTCCTCTCTCTTTCTCTAAAATATACATACATACATACCTACCTACATACATACAATGATGAAAAGCATGGCTTTACTTCAAAATGTTACCATTATGCATAGACTCTCTCCAATTAGGACTTGGAAGACACATGTATGGTGTCCTTATCTACTGTGTATGCCTCTAGTACCATGGGATCTGCTGGATCATAAGACATAAGTAGCAGGGTCATTTGTACTCCAAACTGAACTTGCTGAAAAGTTCTCTTCTGCTTTGAACTCGATTTTAAAAAGTGGAAAAATATCGCTGAATAAATACGTTGGAAAGTATTCCAACAGGGGGTGAGTGTTGCCTTTAAAAGCTGAAGTAGAACAAATGTCTCTCTTTTAGTTACCTTAGAGGCAATACCTCAGAATGTTTCCAACCACTAGATGCTTAAAATTTTCACAGTTTACAAGATTCCTGAACATTTGTAGAACCTGCCTTCCACCCACTGATGCAATGCTGTCTTCCCAGGAGATGCATATTACCTGCTCCTGAGCTTTAACAAGGTATCATTATAGTGATGCTTGATGAGTGGCTGAAATGTCAAATATCTTCAGATATAATGGTCTGACAAAACCATGAACGGGTACTGCTTTTTCTTCTGGGGATTTAAAATAATGCAGATCAATGGCCACATGTAAGTGTTGGAGACTCGATTGCTCTACTCTAGTAAAGATACTACCTCTGGCTCAACAGCAATAACAGCAGCTCTTAAGTTTGCAGTAGACAACCCTCATCCAACAGGGGCCATCTGGTGTATATTGGGGACCACAATGTCAGCATCCTTCCAACCTTTAGGAGTGGCACAAACCTCTACTAATCTATCTAGCAATAAGGTGTTGTTGCTTGTTTACTATTTTGGCTGAGGAAGAAAGAACAGTTTCGGGGACTTCAACTTGACCTTTCCTGCCAAGAAAAAACCTCCTCTACAGCATATTACAAAATAATAAGTTAGGGTTTTTTAACTGTTACATTATATTCATCCCAGACATGCTCTCAGGGTGGGAGGAATGACCAGAACCTAAGTTCATGGCCTGGTAAACCACTGACATATAGACCTGGATCTGCACTCCAACTATCACTTCTCCTTCATTTGTTTCTACCCTGACAGGGACCATGATTAAGTATATTGGATCTTCTACAGTCCATACCAGCTCAGACCTTGCACATAAGTCCTGTATACAATCTGACTACTCTCTTCTCCAGTGGTTAATAATTTAGGCCAATGCCCAAAACTTTCTTTGGTAATGGAATGGGGAAATCACTGCTGTATATATTTGCCATGATATTTCAAGCCCTTTGTCAAGAAGTTCTTCAGCTGGTGGGATTTGGATCTGATTGGCTCAGGAACAGAAACTGGACAATAGGTTAGGATTTTCCATTGGGTCTTTTGCTCACTGACACTTGATAATTATTAGTTCTAAAGGTCAAGCAATACTCTTAATGACTTAATAGCTCTTAATAAAATAACTCTTTTAATCAGAGTTCTTTAGAGAAACAGAATCAATAGAATGTGTATATATTCAGAACAAGATTTATTTTAAGGAATTGGGTCATAATTATGGAGGTTGGTGAACCCAAAATCTGTAGTAATCTGGCAGGCTGAAGTCCCAGGAGAGCCAATGGTATAGATGAAGATGGAAAGCAGACTGCTGGAGAATTCTTCCTTGCTTGATGAGGCTGGTCTTTATGACTTTTTTTCTGGCCTTCAACTGATAGGATGAGGCCCACTAGGATTATGGAGGATAGTCTTCTTTACTCAAAGTTCATTGATTTCCATGCTAATCTCCCTATGACCCAGCAATAACACTGCTAGGAATTTACCCAAGGGATACAGGAGTGCTGATGCATAGAGGCACTTGTACCCCAATGTTTACAGCAGCATTTTCAACAAGAGCCAAATTATGGAAAGAGCCCAAATGTCCACCAGCTGATGAATGGATAAAGAAATTGTGGTTTATATACACAATGGAATACTACTTGGCAATGAGAAAGAATGAAATATGGCCTTTTGTAGCAACGTGGATGGAACTGGAGAGTGTTATGCTAAGTGAAATCAGTAATACAGAGAAAGACAGGTATCATATGTTTTCACTCATATGTGGATCCTGAGAAACTTAACAGAAGACCATGGGGGTAGGGAAGGGGGGAAAAAAGTTAGAGAGGGAGGGAGGCAAACCATAAGAGACTCTTAAAAACTGAGAATAAACTGAGGGTTGATGGAAGGTGGGAGGAATGGGAAAGTGGGCGATGGGCATTGAGGAGGGCACCTGTTGGGATGAGCACTGGGTATTGTATGGAAACCAATTCGACAATAAATTTCATATGAAAAAAACACTCTCCAAAGTGACACATAATATTAACTATCACACTATCTATGTTATCCCTAGGAACATTATGGCTTATTAGCCATCACCACAGATTCTTGTGGGCCATTACGCACTAACTTGCATTCTGATTTTCTTGCCCATTACAGTAATTATGCCACCTTATCTCTGATAGTTGCACAATGCCACTAGACTTTTTCCATTTCAGAATTACATCATCTCTTGATACTTGGGAGCCAATTCTGTAGCCTTCCCAGATACCAGCCCTGGACTACAAAGGACAGTCTCCACTGATCTTCTCAGTGATGCTTATCTTCCCCTCACTGGTACATTTATTATTGTTGCAGTAAAGGGAACATTCTCTGGACCTTCCAGAAAATATAATCCTTTGGTGAGATCTCTGGTCTTTTACATTAAATCCATGTTGGTATACTCACCTTTTTGAGTCCTTTGTCTCTCCACGCTCAATAATCTGCCAGTGAAATTCTGGATACTCCACATCATTTACTTCAGCTCCTCACTGTTTTCCAGCTTTGGGAAACCATTCCAATAGCATATAAGATCCAGTTCAAGGTTCCCTTGTTAGAATATTAAGTATTAAATATTACATAATGAAAGATAACCTCATATCAATAAACTCTCCTTTATCAAGCTGTATATTTTACTACCTTTGTTCAGTGACTAGAGTTTTTATACTCGAATTGGTAGGCATTCATCACCATTCTAATTCTTAGGAAAAAATCAATTGAATATTAGTGAAAAATAAGCAAAATTCTGCACAAATGAAAATTATATTTATGGTCCCAGAATTTTCCACTCAGTTTGTGTTTCTGCACTTACTTTAGGTAGACTAGAGATAACTTGGTATTTCTAGTTCTTTCAAAGTGCATTGCTTTCTTTGCTTATTTCAATGTACCTCAAAGCTTATTGGCACTTAACTAAAACCTACTAACTTAAAAGTTGCAATGTGTTTCAAAAATAGACAGGTTTTAAATACAGACTGTTACAGGTTCACAGAATCTGGTGTTTATATTTGCCAAATATTAACGAGTTTGAAAGTCCAATTTATCATTTTAATAACTAATGAGACAAATATTAAAAATGAAGCAATGTTGGGGGAGGAGCCAATATGGCAGAACAGCATGGAAGTTTCTTGTGTGTCTCGTGTCCAGGAAATACAGCCAGACCAACACTAAACCATCCTACACACCAAGAAACATGATTAGAGGATTAATACAACAATATGCACAATCTGAGCCACAGAATTCAGCAGGAATGTGGCACAGAGAGGTGAATTTGGGGAGCGAGAAGCCATGAAAGGTAGGGAACCACTTTTGCGGGTGGAGAGAGGATGGAGACTGGGGGGGGGGGATGGAGAATACGGGAAAAGCACCCCTCCTGTAAAGCAGCTGGAGAGAAAGTGGAAAACTGGAAGCAGCCACAGGGACTAAGCTAAAAAGAGAGAAGGGAGAAAGGAGAGGGTTTAAATTCCATTACGACTATAAACAAAGGGAGTGCAAAGGTTGCAACTCCACAGCTCGATACCTGGTGGTGCTCTGGTGGGAAGGGTGAGTCCCGAGGAACAGAGTGGGGTCTGGGAGGTTCTCCAGCCACACGGGGAAAAGTGGTTCCACTGCTGGAAGGACATTTGGTAGAGACTGTTGAAGCCACCTGGTTCCAGCAGACCCTGGATGGCGGCCACATTCGCTGGTGCTGTGGCAGTCATTAAGGGTGAAGCCTGGTGCCAGATGTGTGTTGTGATTTTCCATAATCCCTGAAACGCTGCTGCTACACTGTCTCATGAACTTTTTCTGGGATGGGCTGGCACCTGGCTGCAGTCTTGGGGCACCGGCAGCAGTGGGATAGAGCAAGCGTTCCTGGCTGCAGCCAATAATTCGGCCATTGCTCATTCAGCCATTGCTCACTGAGACCCTCCTACAGAAGGGCAGAATGGGTCAAAGCCACAGTCCTTCAGAAGTAAGGGGCCAGGGAAAACAGCCACATCTGAGATAAAACTCGGGAGAGAGTATTGCCTGGGGACTGGTCACAGAGAGTGAAAAAGCGGGGAGTGGACGAGAGCTGAAAACGGAGGACAGGTGTGCGATTGCTGGTCTGGGAGAACAGACTGGATAGCTGGGTGGCGCCATTTTCACCGCTCCCGCGCATGTGCATACGCACCTATGAGTGCCACAACAATCCACCCCAGTAGGCTAGCAGCGCCATCTAGTGGAGAGCAGAGCTGTTACACTGAGCCCTGCCCAACTGGGCCAACTTTGCTCATCAAGAACATAAGTCTTACTGCCGGCTTAATTTATGGACTCTAAAGCACTACATACTCTGACTTCTAGGTGAAAACGAAGCAATTTCAGTCCTACTTCAATCTGTTAGCAGGTTCCTCTATTCAATTTTTTTCTTTTTTTTTTCTTTTTCTCTTTTACAATTCTTTTCTTTTTCTTGAATACAGAAAGAGAAAAAATTCATTTTTTTGCAATTTTTATTAAAATTTTTATTACTATATTTTTTACTCTTGTGTAAATTTTTTGAAATTCTACTTTACATCCATCATTCTATTTTCGTCTACTTCAGTGTATTCACCTTTTCAAATTTTCAAACAATTTCCTTTTTTCTTTCTTTTTCTTTTTTTCTGTTTTTCGTTTCTTTTTTTATTGAATACAGAAAGAGAAAAACAACATTTTTACTTTAAATTTTTATTAAAAATATTTTTATTTAATTTTTATTAGTATATGTTTTGCTTTTATGTAAATTTTTTCAAATTCTAATTTACTTCCATCATATTTTATTTTAGTGTACTACAGTGTATTCACTTTTTCAAATTTTCAAACTATTTTTTCTTTTCTTTCTTTATTTTTTCTATTTTTCATTTCTTTTTTCTTTTTTTTTATGTTTATTTTTTTTTCAACGTTTATTTATTTTTGGGACAGAGAGAGACAGAGCATGAACGGGGGAGGGGCAGAGAGAGAGGGAGACACAGAATTGGAAACAGGTTCCAGGCTCTGAGCCATCAGCCCAGAGCCTGAAACGGGGCTCGAACTCCCGGACTGCGAGATCGTGACCTGGCTGAAGTCGGACGCTTAACCGACTGCGCCACCCAGGCGCCCCTCATTTCTTTTTTCTTAAATACAGAAAAAGAAAAAAAATATTTATTTATTTTAATTTTTATTAAAATATTTTTCTTTAATTTTTTCTACTATATTCTTGACTTCTGTGTATATTTTTCAAATTCTATTTTACCCCCATCATCTCATTTTAGTCTACTTCAGTGTATTCATTTTTCAAATTCTCAAACGATTTTCTTTTTTTTCTTTCCCCCTGCTTTTTTTCTCTAATCTGTCAAACCACTTTCAACACCCAGACCAAAACACACCTAGGATATAGCATCATTTATTCAATTTGTGTGTGTGTGTGTTTAATTTTTTAATTTTAATATTTTTTAATTTTAATTTTTTTTAATTTTAATTTTCTTTTTTTTTAATTTTTTTTTTCAACGTTTATTTATTTTTGGGACAGAGAGAGACAGAGCATGAACGGGGGAGGGGCAGAGAGAGAGGGAGACACAGAATCGGAAACAGGCTCCAGGCTCTGAGCCATCAGCCCAGAGCCTGACGCGGGGCTCGAACTCACAGACCGCGAGATTGTGACCTGGCTGAAGTCAGACGCTCAACCGACTGTGCCACCCAGGTGCCCCTTAATTTTAATTTTCTACCTCATTAATTCCTTTTCTCCCTCAAAATGACAAAACAAAGGAATTCACCCCAAAAGAAAGAGCACGAAGAGATGAGAGCCAGGGATTTAACCAACACAGATACAAGCAAGATGTCTGAACCAGAATTTAGAATCACAAAAATAAGAATACTAGCTGGAGTCGAAAATAGATTAGAATCACCTTCTGCAGAGATAAAAGAAGTAAAAAAAATAGCCAGAATGAAATTAAATGTTCTATAACTAAGTTGGAATCACAGATGGATGCAGTGGTGGCAAGGATGGATGAGGCAGAACAGAGAATCAGCGATATAGAGGACAAACCTATAGAGAATAATGAAGCAGAAAAAAAGAAGGAGATTAAGGCAAAAGAACACAATTTAAGAATTAGAGAAATCAGTGACTCATTCAAAAGGAACAGCATCAGAATCATAGGGGTCCCAGAGGAGGAAGAGAGAGAAATAGGGGTAGAAGGGTTATGTGAGCAAATCATAATGGAAAACTTTCCTAACCTGGGGAAAGACCAAGACATCAAACTCCAGGAAGCACAGAGGACCCCCATTAGATTAAGATGGCTTTCCAGGAGAATTCTACCAAACATTTAAGGAAGAGTTAACACCTATTCTCTTGAAACTGTTCCAAAAGATAGAAGTGGAAGGAAAACTTCCAAACTCTTTCTATGAAGCCAGCATTACCTTGATTCCAAAACCAGAGACCCCACTAAAAAGGAGGACTATAGACCAATTTCCCTGGTGAACATGGGTGCAAAAATCCTCAACAAGATATTAGCCAATTGTATCCAACAATACATTAAAAAAGTATTCACCACAACCAAATGGAATTTATACCTAGGATGCAGGGCTGGTTCAATACCCACAAAACAATGAATGTGATTCATCATATCAATAAAAGAAAGGACAAGAACCATATGATATTCTCAAAAGATGCAGAGAAAGCATTTGACAAAATGCAACACCCTTTTTTGATTAAAAAAACCCTCCAGAAAGTAGGGATAGAAGGAGCATACCTCGAGATCATAAAAGCTGTATATGAACAACCCAACACTAATATCATCCTCAATGGGGAAAAACTGAGAGCTTTCCCCCTAAGCTCAGGAACAAGACAGGGATGTCCACTCTTGCCACTGTTATTCAACATAATATTGGAAGTCTTAGCCTCTGCAATCAGACAACACAAAGAGATAAAAGGCATCCAGGGGCACCTGGGGCTCAGTTGGTTAAGCAACCAACTTTGGCTCAGGTCATGATCTCACAGTTCATGAGTTCAAGCCCCACGTCATGCTCTGTGCTGACAGCTCGGAGCCTGGAGCCTGCTTTGGATTCTTTGTCTCTCTCTCTGCCCCTCCCCACTCACACTCTGTCTTTGTCTCAAAAATAAACATTAAAAATTTTTTTCAAAAAAAAAAGGCATCCAAATTGGCCAGGAGGAGGTCAAACTTTCATCCTTCACAGATGACATGATACTCTATATGGAAAACCCAAAAGATTTCACCAAAAAACTGCTAGAATTGATTCATGAATTCAGCAAAGTTGCAGGAAATAAAATCAACACAGAAATTGGTTGCATTCCCATACACCAACAATGAAGCAACAGAAAGAGAAATCAAGGAATCGATCTCATTTACAGTTGCACAAAAAAACCCATAAAATACCTAGGAATAAATCTAACCACAGAGGTGAAAAATCTATATGCTGAAAACTATAGAAAGCTTATGAAAGAAATTGAAGATGACACAAAAAAATGGAAAAACGATTCCATGCTCCTGGATGGGAAAAACAAATATTGTTAAAATGTCAATACTACCCAATGCAATCTATATATTCAATGCAATCCCTATCAAAGTAACACCAGCATTCTTCACAAAGCTAGAACAAATAATCCTAAAATTTTTATGGAACCAGAAAAGACCCTGAATAGCCAAAGCAATCTTGAAAAAGAAAACCAAAGCAGGAGGCATCACAATCCCAGACTTCAAGCTACACTACAAAGCTGTAATCATGAAGACAGTATGGTACTAGAACAAGAACAGACACTCAGATCAATGGAACAGAATAGAGAACCCAGAAATGAACCAGCAAATGTATGGCCAACTAATCTTTGACCAAGCAGGAAAGAATATCCAATGGAATAAAGACAGTCTCTTTAGCAAGTGGTGCTGGGAAAACTGGGCAGCGACATGCAGAAGAATGAACCTGGACCACTTTCTTACACCACACACAAAAATAAACTCAAAATGGATGAAAGACCTCAATGTAAGACAGGAAGCCATCAAAGTCCTCGATGAGAAAGCAGGCAAAAACCTCTTTGATTTTGGCCGCAGCAACTTCTTACTCACCACGTCTCCAGAGGCAAGGAAAACAAAAGCAAAAATGAACTTCTGGGACCTCATGAAAATAAAAAGCTTCTGCACAGCAAAGGAAATAATCAGCAAAACTAAAAGGCAACTGACAGAATGGGAGAAGATATTTGCAAATGACATATCAGATAAAGGCTTATGATCCAAAATCTATAAAGAGCTTATCAAACTCAATACCCAAAAAACAAATAATCCAGTGATAAAATGGGTAAAAGACATGAGTAGACGCCTCTTCAAAGAAGACATCCACATGGCCAATTGACACATGAAAAAATGCTCAACAGCACTCATCGTCAGGGAAATACAAGTCAAAACCACAATGAGATTCTGACTCACCCCTGTCAGAATGGCTAACATTAACAACTCAGGCAACAACAGATGTTGGTGAGGATATAACGAAAGAGGATCTCTTGGGGCGCCTGGGTGGCGCAGTCGGTTAAGCGTCCGACTTCAGCCAGGTCACGATCTCGCGGCCCGTGAGTTCGAGCCCCGCGTCAGGCTCTGGGCTGATGGCTCAGAGCCTGGAGCCTGTTTCCGATTCTGTGTCTCCCTCTCTCTCTGCCCCTCCCCCGTTCATACTCTGTCTCTCTCTGTCCCAAAAATAAATAAACGTTGAAAAAAAAAAATTTAAAAAAAAAAAAAAGAAAGAGGATCTCTTTTGCATTGTTGGTGGGAATGCAAGCTGGTGCAACCACTGTGGAAAACAGTATGGAGGTTCCTCAAAAAACTAAAAATAGAACCTATGACCCAGCAATTGCACTTCTAGGCATTTACCCATGGGATACAGGTGTGCTGTTTCAAAGGGACACATGCACCCCCATGTTTATAGCAGCACTATCAACAATAGCCAAAGTATGGAAAGAGCCCAAATGGCCATCGATGGATGAATGGATAAAGAAGATGTGGTATATATATACAATGGAGTATTACTTGGCAAGCAAAAAAGAATGAAATCTTGCCATTTGCAACTACGTGGGTAGAACTGGAGGGTATTATGCTTAGTGAAATTTGTCAGTCAGAGAAAGACAAAAATCGTATGACTTCACTCATATGAGGACTTTAAGAGACAAAACAGATGAACGTAAGGGAAGGGAAACAAAAATAATATAAAAACAG
This sequence comes from Prionailurus bengalensis, assembly GCF_016509475.1. Taxonomy (NCBI): domain Eukaryota; kingdom Metazoa; phylum Chordata; class Mammalia; order Carnivora; family Felidae; genus Prionailurus; species Prionailurus bengalensis. Next base: position 121,470,530 of record NC_057345.1, on the reverse strand, counting down.
GGAGGGGAAAATACAGAAGAGATTCATAAATATGGACAACAAACTGAGGGTTACTGGAGGGGGTGTGGGAGGGGGGATGGGCTAAATGGGGAAGGGGCATTAAGGAATCTACTCCTGAAATCATTGTTGTACTATATGCTAACTAATTTGGATATAAATTTTAAAAAAATAGAAAATAAAATTAAGAAAATGAAGCAATGTTATTTAGTAGAATTCAAAAATATTCCAAGAAATGTTATTTTTTAATCTGATGCTAGGGTTTTACTTGTCGTTACATACCTTGATATTAGAAAGAGACAGAAAATACAGGTTGATGTAGAGAAGGGCATACAATTAAAATGGAGGATGGTGAGTATACCACAGGCCCTTGACTTTTACCTCTGTCCTGACACACTGAAAAGTTTGGTTGCATTTAAAAATACTTATTATTATTGAGTTTCCAGTTTCCATAAATATATAATACCT